>NW_026068360.1:60906-93903 GCF_014885135.2 Alexandromys fortis
CCGGGGCCTCTGATAGTAAAATGGAGGTGACCGGAAGCTTGCCGGGGCCTCTGATAGTAAAATGGAGGTGATCTGGAGCTTGCTGGGGCCTCTGATAGTAAAATGGAGGTGACCGGAAGCTTGCCGGGGCCTCTGATAGTAAGATGGGGGTGACCAGAATCTTTCCGAGGCCTCTGATAGTAAGATGAGGGTGACCGGAAGCCTGCCAGGGCCTCTGATTGTAAAATGGAGGTGACCGGAATCTTTCCGGGGCCTCTGATAGTAAGATGGGGGTGACCGGAATCTTTCTGGGACCTCTGAGTAAAATGGAGGTGACCGGAAGCTTGCCGGGGCCTCTGATTGTAAGATGGGGGTGACAGGAACCTTGCCGGGGCCTCTGATACTAAAATGGGGGTGAACGGAAGCTTGTCGGGGCCTCTGATAATAAAATGGAGGTGACCGGAAGCTTGCCGTGGCCTCTGATAGTAAAATGGGGGTGACTGGAAGCTTGCCGGGGCCTCTGATAGTAAGATGGGGGTGACCGGAAGCTTGTCGGGGCCTCTGATAGTCAAATGGGGATGACCAGAATCTTGCTGGGGTCTCTGATAGTAAAATGGAGGAAGCAAGAATCTTTCCGAGGCCTCTGAGTAAAATGGAGGTGACGGGAAGCTTGCTGGGGCCTCTGATAGTAAGATGGGGTGACCGGAACCTTGCTGGTGCCTCTGATAGTAAAATGGGTGTGACCGGAAGCTTGCCGGGTCCTCTGATAGTAAAATGGGGGTGACCTGAAGCTTGCTGGAACCTCTGATAATAAAATGGAGGTGACTGGAAGCTTGTCGGGGCCTCTGATAGTCAAATGGGGGTGACCAGAAGCTTGCTGGGGCCTCTGATAGTAAAATGGAGGTGACCACCACCTTGGCGGGGCCTCTGATAGTAAGATGGAGGTGACCGAATGAGGCCACTGAATAGTAAAATGGAGGTGGCCGAGGCAGGGAACCTCATTGAGGCCTCTGATAGTAAAACAGGGGTTCCTTGCCTCAAGCTGACTAAAGCCTAAGTGGAAGGAAGGGAAGCTTAGAGGTTTGGGAGGTCTCTGCTTTCATTATGAAGGTGGCAACTCCAAGCAGAGGGTGGTGGGGCAGAGGGGCATGGGGTCTAGGAATAAAGACAAGCTAGAGTGAGAATGAAGATATAGGGAGGGGCTGGAGGCCAGTTGGCAGTTGGGGCTAAGGGTGAGGGGGAATCAGGGAAATGATTAGGAGCAAGGAGGAAATTGGGGATGAGGAGAAGCTGGGGAGGCCCGAGAAGCTAGGAAGAAATACATAGTGAGGAAGATTTGGGGAGCAGAAAGGAGAGGATGGCTGTCCAAACTGGGGAGGGGCCAAGGGTAAGGAGGAGCTGGATGTGAGTTGAAGCTAGGAAGGAGTTAGGGGTGAGGATGAACTTGACAGGGGCTGGAGTGAGTAGCTGGGCAAATGGAAAAAACAAGGAGGAACTAGATGTTGGGGAGGAGCTGGAATAAGTAGGAGTAAATAGGGTTAAGGGGTAGGAGATGCTAGATGGGATGAGGAATAACTGGAGAGGGACTAGAAACAAGGGGACAGCTATTGGTGGTTAGGAGGAACTGGGAGGTTAGGAGGAGCTGGGGAGAAGTTATGGGTAAGGAGGAGCTGGGGGGAAGCTAGGAACAAGGGTGAGCTCTGATGTGAGGATGATCTTGGGAAGGACTAGGTGAGAAGATGCTGAGGACATATGGGGAACCAGAAGGAAAAGGGATGAGGAGGGACTTGGGGAGTTGAAGCTAGGTAGGGGCTAGGGGTCAGGATCTGGGGAGATCTTGGGGATTAGAAGGTTCTAGATAGTGGTTGCCAAGGAGGAGGACCTGAATAGGGAGTAAGGACAAGGAGAAGCTTGGGAGGGACTGGGGGAAGGACTGCAATAGGGTGAGGAGGAAGGGGGGAAGCAGACAGAAGAAAAGAACCGGGAGTGAAGAAGAGCCAAGGAGAGGTTACTGGGGAGGAGTTAGGGATGAGGAAGAACTGGGGAGTGTATGAGGTGAGGCAGAAATGGGGAGAGGGTAGAAGAAAGAAAGATTTAGAGGGTTAGGAGGAGCTTGTAGGTTAGGAGAGCTGGGAAAAGGTTAGCAGGGATGGAGTCTCTGGGGGAGGGGCTTGGGACAAGGAGAACATGAAAGGCAATGACAAGCTAGACTGAGTATGAAGTATTAGTCCTTCGTAGTATTGGAGAGGGACTGAAAGCATGTAGGAGCTAGAGTCGAGGAGGAACTCAATGTGAGGAAAGAGCTCTAGAGGCAAAGGGTGAGTTCAGAGGTGGGGGGAGCTAAAGGGATTAAGAGTTAGGGGGATAAGGAATGGCAAAAGGCCCAGGGAAGCAGAGGTTCCAGGGACCCTGGTAGAGCTGGGGAACTGCATGGTGAGGAAGGAATAGGGTCCTCGGTAGGATCTGAAAGGCCAGGAATGTTCTAGGCGCTATCTCTATACTTCTGGGGTCAGCCTCAAATCCATTAGAAACAAGACCACAACAATGCACATAAAATAAAAAAAAAAAGAAAGAAAGAAAGAAAAAGAAACAACCCGAGCATCCTTCACTTTTTCCACTATTGTGTTTATCATTTTTACATTGACAACTACCATTTTTTTCCCTTTGGATGCAGTAAAGTAAAAAAAGTGTTAACACTTTATTCACATAAGAACATCTTGATTTCATTTGATAGCTTACTCAGTTTATTTAAATAATGCCTTTGGATTCAGTTGTTTTGAGAGATTTGTTTTTCTTCTTGTGTTTTCAAACAGAAAATATACAGTTATGTTTCCCCATGCAAAAAGCAATCCGGAAAAGCCCCAAGGGCCTGAAAGCTCACATGCGATGAAAGAGCACATAGTAGTTTATGACTCAGACGATGAACTGGATTTCTGTGTTTCACTTCCGAGTGATACTCAAGGTATAAGATGTCAAATGTTGGGGGCTGCCAAAACTGGCTCTGGGAGTAAAAGTGTTTACCATGCAAGCAGGAGGACCTGAGTTTGATTCCCCGAACCCTCATAGTAGAAGGAAGGAAAGAAATCTACTGCAGAAAGCTGTTCTCTGATCCCCACACTGACGTGTGTCTACTACTAATAATAACATAAAAAATTTAAAGGCATCGAATGTGTTGATACTTTGCTCCAGCTCTTTTGTTTTGAACCTAATACACTTACAGTTTGTTAGTTTATTCTGTGTACTTTACTCTCCATATCCCTATACCTAAATTTTAGAAATCCATGTAGTGTATCTTGCCTTTGAAGTCCTAACATGTTGATCCATAAATAACTTGCTATGTAATCTTATCCTAGAAACACTTCAAAATTTGTTCCTACACATGGTCATGAATCATGATTTAATTTCATCTAACCTTCAAAGAAAAATTTGTATTTCTATATCTAACACAAAAGCTTAAGTTGTCAATGTCTGAAAAATTGCAAACAAAGTTTTATTACTGTTTGTTAAAAGTGTTCTTAATTTCAATTTTTTTTTTCTTGTCAGTGGAACAGAGTTCATCAAGTGATTCACCTGGAAGGAGAAGTCCCATAGAACTGTTTGAACATATGGGGTAATATATTAAAAATTGTTTGACTGTTGAATAATGTATCTCAAGAAATACTTGCTTTGTTTATGTAACAGGTAGTATATATAAGACACTTGACATTTGCTATTTTTTCCAAACTGTTATAGCTTATGAATCCTTAACGAAACAGTGTTTGTCATTGTATTTGATATTTAATAGGGGAGTTTGTGAATGCTTGGAAAATGCTCTTTTACTGAACTACAGTGCCATTTTTAAAATGTGATTTCTTCTTAGGGAAAAGGTAGAGGCTCTTCTTGGAAGAGTTGCAGGTATGTTTTAAAGATACTTTTTTAAGAAAATTATTTAAAACTACATAATAATTTGCATATAATGTGTTAACCAGTATATTACATGCCTACTCTTCAATGCTTTGTTCTCATTTATAAGATTTTCATAAAATATTTGTGATTTAGCATCATATTCTTCCTTATAGTTTTTCATGATGAGAAAAGTAAAAATAATGCTTTTAGACATATGTGACTTCAATGGATTTTTTAGAAGAAGAAAATAGGAAACAATCTACTATTTCTATATATCAGTTTCTTTTACTCTGTATATCAGTTTCTTTTTAAAAAATCATTTTATTTCTAAGGATTTATACTGCATTCCTTTCTAGGCAGTATTAAACTGAAGCTTCTAATATAACTCCTTGTTACTATTTTCATTCTAATAAATTATAATCTAAGAAGAAAATTAGATAGCCAATAGAGGTTTAAACTCTGAACCCTAAAACCTTGTTTTACGAAGTTTGTTAAGGATCAATTACGTGGGCTTTCTTGGGGAGAATGTTCACTTTTGCTTGTTTACTCGTTTGTTTTGAGATCGTCTCATAGGGAACTCAGACTGGCATTAACATTGTAGATCACCTGACAACCTCACAGGTGCTGGGATTACAGGGACAGACAAACCAACCAAGGATAGTATTATTTTAAGAGTTAATAGGGGATGGAGAAATGGCTCAATGGTTAAGAGCACTAGCATCTTCCAAAGGAATCCAATTTGATTCCCAGCACCTTTATGGTGGCTCACAACCATCTATGTGTAACTCCAGTCCAAGGGAATCCAGTGCTGCCTTTTGGATTCAGTGGAAACAAGGCTCATGGTACACAGACCTAACCAGATGAAAGCAAAATGCCCCCATTCATAACTTACAAAACAGTTAAAATTAGGCTTCTTTAAGGATTACTCATATAATCAGCTTTTTTGAAAGATGTTCTCTATTTAGTGGTGTCAAGATACATGTTTTATAATTTGTTGTTTAATATGTGTGTTAGCTGCTGAAATTATCTCTTCCATATATGTGTTGTATGAAAAAATTTTAGCTACTAAAATTCTAAATTATTTATAGAATAGAAATTTCTTATGGTTATTAAAAGTAACTGACAAGAATTTTCTTTTCTTATTGAGATACAGTCTCACAATGTAGCTCTAAATGGCCTGGGAATTGGTATGTAGGCCAGGCTAGCCACAAATTCACAGAGATCTGTGTGCCTTTGCCTCTCCAGTGCTGGAGTTAGTAGTGGTGCAACCACAGCATATTTGAAATTTAAATTTTTTATGAACTGCTTGCTGTACATAGTGGTAAAAATGCCCTATAAAGGCTTAATGAAATATAAAAAATATAAATAGTAACCAAAGCATACAAAACAAGATATGCTAGGCAAGTGCTTAAACTCAACTACATCCCCAGCCTCTCATTCACTCTCTCTTACAAATAATGTTGACAAATTAACCTTTTTAGGGTATATTTTTAATAAGCAATTTTATTCCATGCTCTCTAACAAGAATTCAGGCAAATGCACGCTTCCAGTATAGAGTGTTTTGTAAATTTTAGAAGTAGTTAGCGTTTATTTAATTATTTTTCATAAATTCTATACTTCCCCTTTGCTTTGTTTATTAGTTCATTTTTGTCACCTCTAAAAACATCTTCAGTTAGGAAAATCCTAATTACCATATGGTTATTAAAAATGATTGGGACCAGAAATGCTTCAGATTTTAGAGTTTTGGATTTGGAATGTTTTCATAGAAATTGTTGATTGAACAGACCTAGTCAGAAAATCTAAAATCCTAGGTGTTCAAAATATGAAAGCTGTATCATATTGACACTATAGTTTTAAATGTTAAATGTTTAAATGTTTGTTATTGATGAGTGAGCATTATTAGAATTTATAATTACTTGAATGTGTGAGAACAAAGTAATTTCTTAAGCATTGAATTCTAATGAACATTTTTTTAAAATACAGTTGACATTAACCGTGTTCTTACTGCCAAGAGACAAAGACTGGAAACAAATACTAAGTCTTTGGAAGGAATTGACCAGAATATGAAACAAGTTTGGAACTCACGTGAAGATGCTGTGTAAGGTTTTTCTTTCCTAAAACAAAAGAAAACAAACAAAAAAACCTGTTTGTACCAATTTTTAATATATATTTATGTAAAGCACTTAAGAAAAATGTCATTTTCTGTTTGAGTCTCTAGTGAAAATATTTCACTTTTCTTGAGGCAGGTGCCTCCATGACATCCTATCTTTATAGCGTTGCTTCACAGAAGCCAATGAAGATTAGGTTTTTCTCCTTTAAATAACAATTGGTATTTTATTATTCACTCCTGAAATTAGTTGAATTAAGTTTAGATGCATAGACCCTAATAACTATTATTTAACCATAGCTGATGGTGTAGAGAGAGGTCAATTTGAATATGACCTCTTGGTTTATACTAGATTGTGGCTGTGCCAAAATGGGGAGTGGGGAACTTAGTGAAATGTTTTGTTTGAAAATCATTTAGTATTTTTAAGACTCTATATTAAGTAGAAAAAAATGAAAAATAAACTTTTTGGAGAAAATATTATTTTGAAAATAGATATACGTATGATAAAATTTCCAGTTTTCAAAAGTCCCCATGAGAGGGGAGACTTTTATGTTAGGAAGAAGCACTTCTGGAATCAATGTAAATCTAATTTTACTTCTGAGTTTTCCATCAGAATATTTAAACTGCTATTACTTTCTTTTTCCGCTATAATAGTGTATCAACTCAATTTTGGCTTGAATGTTACTTTCCTACTAGTATAAGAAGTAACGCCATTCATTATTATGTTTACAGGGAAAAGCTTAACGGAGAGTATGCTCAGGCATTTACAAATCTGTTTCAGCAATGGGATTTGGATTTTCAGAAAATGCAGGAAAAATATGTAAAACTAATGGTTGGTATCACAATTCTAATTAATATGCATAGAGAAGCTATTCTTGTGTTGCAGAAAACAAAGCTGGGCTTGTTTAGAGACTGAAATTTCAAGAATAAATGGTGTCTTGAAAATGATTTTCTACCTTATCTGGCCTATAATTTTAGGAAGCTAATGAAGAAGGTTCATAACATGTTAGTGTTTAGAAAATAATTTAAACAGGCATAATGGTTATTAAAGAGAAATAATAAAGTTAGTCATTTTAAAATATTTTTCTGAGTTTAAAATAGACTTTTTTTAATTTAAAGTTTTAGAGATTAGGCTGTAGCTCAAAAGGACAGTGTTTGCCGTGCATGTATGAGGCCCAGAACAACCAACCATTACTAAACTGTTAATACAGTTTTTCCTTTTGTATTTGTAGAATGATTTTCAACAGGAAGAAAAGGCTTTTCAACAGTGTAGACTCGTTCAGAGCAAGAGACTGAAAACAATTAAACAAATACACGAGCAGTTCATAAAGGTATGTTAGACACGATAACAATATGTTCCTAAAGATATAATGTACATTTTCCTTACCAGAATAAGGTAATTTCCATTTTGAACGAACTGTTTTTAATTGATGTGGTAGATCTGTAGAATTCTAATGGTTTTAGGGTGGTTATTTCAGATAGAAGATGGTAAATTATGAGTTTTCCATAGATATATGCTTCACATGTATTAATAGTCATACTTCAAGTATATTTATTTTCTTTATTGAACTGGAAAGAGAAAGTCTACATATCATTTCTATGATCTTTGTAATCCTCATATATATTAAATAGGAAAGGCTCAAAATACCTTTTTGAAAAGATTTAGTGCAAAGGATATCCTGTAACTGGAGTTACAGAAAGTTGAGAGCAGCCTTGTGGGTGCTGGTCATTAACTCCAGGCTCTCTGCGAGAGCAGCTAGTGCTGTTACCTACTGAATCATCTCTCCAGCCCCAGGAAGGACCCAAGTTAAATTAACCCTTGTTTCGAAATTTAGTAGGGAAATTTTTCTAGCCTGTCAATTTTTAAAATTATTCCAATGGCTAAAATAACTTATCCATTATCCTAGAATTTAATAGTCAAAGATTAAAATTTGTTCCTTGAGAATTAACTATATGCTAGTAAGTTGATGTATAAACAATAAATAGTTTTAAAGTATTTTAAAGAAAATTATTTTACGTGTTTCCAAATGCAGTTCTTGCAAGTTTGCTCTAATATCCCCTGAAACTATTTTCAAATTTCTTCATAGCCCATGTTTTCACTACTAGACTTTTGACGATTTTCCTTTCCATAGTGCTTCATTATTTATTTAAGTCCTATTGCTGAGATCCTAGCTTATACTATTTAATATTCTCATCATCCTTTGCTTCTACTATGAAAACTGTTTGCTCTGTCTTTCAATTCATTCTTCATAGTTCTTGTCACATATATATAATAAATTATATGCATACATACATACATACATACATACATACATACATACATAGGGCTTTTCCAGACAGGGTTTTTCTTTATAACTGTCTTAGCTGTCCTGGAACTCACTCTGTAGACCAGGCTGACCTCGAACTCACGGAGATCTGCCTACCTCTGCTTTCTGAGTGCTGGGATTAAAGGAGTGCACCACCACCGCACGGCCGCTATGTTTTTGGTTAGAATGTTTATCTTTTCTGGAAAAATGAGCAATTATGTATTATTCTCTCTTGTTTTCTCCATAGCACTTAACATTGTATTTGTCACGTGGTTGGTGATGATTAGGCAATGATTGGCAAATGATTAGGAAAGATTTAAACCATCATTTTTAAATGATCAGCACATTCGTGCAGTATTAGTGCTAAAGACAGATGAATGGACAGTTGGAGGGTAGCTGGTCACTAAAGTGAGATACTCTCTTACAAAACAATAATATATATTTTGCTATTAATGACTTGAAAAATGATCTCATACTATAGATTATTTTTCCCTTTGGTAAATTTATTGTCACATCATGCTACATTGACTTTTTGTCTTTAAGTAGATTGTAGCCTGATGTTTGAGAAAATCATTAGAAATGTTCACAATTATGATGGTTGCCTAGAAGACTCTTCAGAATTCCTATTTCTCTATTTTCCATTTTCTTTTTTCTGGAAGAGAAAGTGTCTATATTCCACATGTTAGCCTTCAGGCTCTCCCAGTGGCGCCTGCAAAGTTTGTGATACTGTGCCCAACTCTTGCCCTCTCCAGCCTCAGCCTGACCTTAACATTCACTAAAACTGCTTGAGCACAATGTGCCATTGTATCTTCTATAACTCTATTTGGTTGATGTCTGAGTTATTTTGTGACTTAACAGTAGTAATTTGGGTCTTCGTGTATTAGGTTTTTTTTTCTCAAAGTAATGTATATTACTAAAATATTGAAAATTCTCTTGAAATTTTATTTTAAAACTTAGAACTTGGGATGAAAGATGCCATGGGACTAAACTAGCCTTTTGTGTTTAGAATTTGGAGGATGTGGAGAAGAAGAACGACTGTCTGCTTATGGATACACAGAATGAACTTAAAGAAGAAATGAACAGGCTGCGAAAAAAAATTATGAAAGAATCTGTAAGTTGTATTTCAAATCAGAAATAGGAATTAATAAAAGCACTGAAATATTTTATTTCCTACTGTAGGAATGACACCGAAAGTAAGAAATAAACCTGTTTACTATCTCTTTTCCTTAACAGAATCACCAAGAGATAGTGAGCCTTCAAGAGGCTTTTCAGTCCACGATGCATCCTAAGGGACACAGTTCAGGTGCCAGCGAATAGTCATAGTTTAAGATAAATTCTGGTTGATATGGCAAGATCTTTAGTCATTAGCTTGTTCACCTTGTCTTACCTTATTTTGAATAAAATCCAGTTGTGTCAGTATCAACTATTCTTGTATGTCAAGGTTTTCACTCTTTTGTTATAATAGAGTGGATTTTTCTTTGTGACATTGTTAACTTTTTTCAATAAAAATGATTGTTTGGATATTGACTTTAGTATTTAGTATATCAGTCCCAAAGGTACAAACGTCAGGTATACAAAGGTACCTTGGCTTTATTTCATGTCTTTTTTTCTGACAGGATCTTACCATTATTGATCATGATGGTGTCTAACACTGAACTAAAAAATAAACTTGGTGTTATAATCTCAGGTAGTCCCTGCATCTCAGCCTCCAAAGTACCTGAGACAACAGGTGGACACCACTATGCCTAGTTTACATTGTTATTTAAGAGAAAAAAAAAAACGCTCCAATCCATCCATTCTTAACTGAATTGCATAGCCCATTCTAAGAAAATGTGTTAAAGGGCTTGCATTAGTATCTTGGAATTAAACAGTTAATACATCAATCAAGCTGACAATTTATACTAGGTTTGGTTTTGTTTGTTGAGATAAGGTCTTGTCATGGAACCTTGCCTGGCCTGCAACTTGGTATATAAACCAGGTTGGCCTTAAATTCATAGATTTGATTATCTGTGATTCCCAGGTGCTAGAATTAAAGGCATGTACCACAGCATGCCCTACCTACATACTAATTTTAAGACATTCAAGAATTTCATTTCCACAGGGTATCAAATGTCATTGGGATTGGTCTGCAGTTAAGTAACACATGTCCTTAGTAATGCATAGGAGTATATCATGAGGGCAGGGCCTAGTGGTGCACACTTTTACCCTCAGCACTCTCTCAGGAGGCAAAGGCATGCTGATTTCTGGGAGTTTGAGCCAACTTGATCTACGTAAGCCATTTCCAGGCTATCCAGGACTACAGAGTAAAACTCTGTCTAAAAAAAAAAAAAATGTATCATTACTTTTCGTTGTTGAAGGACGTTACACTTTTCTTCAGAGATAGAGTTCCTGGAGTGTCACTGAATACTAATGTTAGCAAATGTTTGGAAGATTCGTTTTAAGACTCATTATCAAACAAATAGTTCAATAACTTGCCTTTTTAAAGGTGTATTGTGTGCTGTGCTTGGTGGCACACACATTTACCCCCAGCTCTCAAGAGACCAAGTCAGGTAGATCTCTGACTTTGAGTCCAGCCTAGTCTACAGAGCAAGTTCCAGGACAACCAGAGCTACACAGGGAAACCCTGTCTTGAAAAACCAAGTGCATTTTTAAAGAGAAACATAGAAAAATGTGATGTCATAAATTTGAAACTTTAGATATAACTAAACATGTTTAGACAAAAACGCATTAGAGGAAAAGCAAAAGTTCTCTTTCATGTTTATTTTTTCCTATATAATCCCTTAAAGTGACCGTTCTCCAACTTAAAAAAGACAGACATATATATAAACCATCCTTTTTCAAACTAGTATAATTTATATTGGAAGAAATTAGTCTTTGACCATTAGTGCGTAATTAGATTAAGAGGGCAGTTTAATTTCTTTTTTCTGTGGTGCTGGGATCCCACCAATACCTTGCCTCCCTCTTGTTACTGGAGGGAATCTCTCAGGTCAACCATGACATAAAGGCCAGGTTCTTTCCATCTCTAATGAAGATTTCAGCAAGACATATGGTAGTAATAATTAAAGTCTGGATTTATTAGAAGTACAAGGCATAAAATATGTTGCTCAAACAAATGAGCGTGTGGCTCAAGAACCCCATTTACGCGTCCAAGTACTTTTTATTACAGAGGGAAAGTAAAGATTCTCTGAAAGGGTGGACCCTTTGTTGGCTGTTTAGGTGCTTAATGCTGTTTGCTAGAAGGGTTGGTTTTTTTTCCCCCCCACAATCCTTACGGCAGTCAAATGGATGTTTTTTTTTTTCAGTTACTGTAATCTTATGACTCACAGTCATGTGTGTCTGACCCTATTTTCCATTGCTATATTTCCATCATGAAATAGGAATCTTAAATACTCACAGGATTTCTAAGGAGGTCTTTATTTCTCAAATTTTACCCATAGTTACAGAAGGGAAATAAGTACTTCAGAGTGTTGTCTGGGTATCTAATTCCCATGAATACGGTTTTCCTCATAAGGCATGTTATCTTTCTTCACCATGTCTCTTCCCTGCATGTATAAAGTGCATGCTTGCTACTCCCCTAGTTTATCAACTGACCATGGCATATGGTAGGTAGCCCATGACTTTGAAAATGCTTTTTTCAGTAAGCCCACCTTCCTCTTTTCCTCTCTGTGTTTTCTTAAATGCTATGTCCCTACCACCCCTCCTGTGATGATAATCACAGGGACCTGGAGCTTTCCAAGCTTCCCCATGCCTTCCTTTCCTATGTTATGGCTCCTGGAGTCAGGAACAAGAGAGACAATGGCATGAGCCAGGTTCCATTATAACCTGGTCATGCATGCTTTTGATATTAACCCAATACCTAGATCACTGTGTGATAAGTATCACAGTTACTGAGAATTTACTTAAGATTAAAGCAGTTCACTCCTGTGTCTTTAATTGTACAATGACTGTGAGAAGTGCTGTAGTAGTAATTTAATGCTGGGACCACCAGCTCACAAATAATGACACAGAGACTTATTAATTATGAAAGGTTGGCCTTTAGCTTAGGCTTGTTTTCACTTAGCTCTTTGGTTGTCGTGTGTGTGTGTGTGTGTGTGTGTGTGTGTGTGTGTGTGTTGAGACAGAGTTTCAGGGTTTCTCGTAGCTTTGGAGCCTGTTCTGAAACTCAGTCTGTGGACACAGCTGACCCCGAACTCAGGAGTTTTGTCTGCCTCTGCCTGCCGAGTGCCGGAGTAAAGGCATGCGCCACCACTGCCTGGCTCCATCTACCTCTTATAACTTAATTAACCCATATTTTTAAATCTATATTCTGCCACGTGACTTTTTTTTTATCTTTCCTCAGTATGGCACATCTAGCTTTCCCCATGTCTGCTAGAGAAATCTGAGCATCAAATTCCTCCTGATTTTCTCCCTCTGCTAGGAAGTCCTGCCTATCCTCTCCTGCCTAGCTATTTACCATTTAGCTTTCTATTAAACCAATCAGAAGGTGCCTTAGGCAGACACATATCTTTACAGTGTACCAAAAGATTATCCCACAACAGTGCTGACTAGAAATGTAAGGGAAAACTCATCATCAAACTTACTCAGGGCCAGTGGCATGGGGAGAAAGTTGACTCTTAGGACAGAGTTAGAGCTCACCATTACCTCCCAGTGACACCACACATTGATACATACCTCACAAAAGTACAGTCATCTGGGTACATGCTGTTAAGAAAAATGGAGGAATCTCATGGGGTAAACCCATGGGATCTTAGTAACAGCCTCCAGCTTGAGAAGGCCGTGTCCCCGTCCTTCATGGTGCTTCGGATTTGTTCCAGTGCTTTTCTGGACACAAGCTTCACCTCTCCCACAAAGAAGAGCGTGGAAGCTGATTCACACCCCATACGGCAATGTTTTTGTTTCCAAATGCCCAGCAACTAAACAGCTGATAACATACAGAACATTTCATTCCCGGAGACTGAAGGGCAAATTAACCACAGGTAAACAGGACTGTTGCTTAGATAACTCGGTTATTAAAGCTAGCAAGATGCCATCTGCCTCAACTATCAGGCACAGCCGAGAAGCTGTGGATAAACACAAACCCTGTATATACGAAGCTCACGTTCTAACATGGACGTATGGGTTCCACTACATAGGTATTAAATTTAACAACTGAATAGGTACTGGGAAATGAAAAATGCTATGGAAAAAGGAAACATTGTATACAGTATAAGGGGACTCAGCTATTACACACTTGTATTTGCAGAGCTCCCCCTGAATGTTGTTCAAGGACCACTAGCAGCACAATACATTCCTGACCATGGAAAACAAAGAATTTGACCTAATATGAAGTGCTGTGCCTTTGCTACAGACAAAAGCCAGTTTGGGGATGTCTCTGAATAGATCAGGCACCTTCCTAAGTGAGTCCATACTTCCAACAAAATCATCAGGGTGTTTCCAAGTAAAAACATATTGAACATATATTTTGGCTTAGTAATTCAAACTATTGCATTAAACCAGGCCCCTCAGCCATAGAAGTAATGGTGGAGAAGAAATGCAAAGGCTTTATTCCTATGATACTTGTACTGGGGTCATTGTGATTGCTCTCCAGAAATAGGGGGATTGAATGCTCCGTACTGCAACCACATTGACAATATCATCTCGTTGAGGCACATATCCAGAAGGAAGTTTCAGAGAATCCAAGGTGAAAAAGATGGTGTCTTCTAACACTCCAGTTCGTCCGTCTGCTCTGGTAATGCAAACCTGGGATGAAAAAAAAAAAAAAACGGTACCAATGAGTGTGGGAAACAGTAATTCATGGTCATAGAGTCTGGCTCTAACCAGCAGATCCCTTCACCCCAGCACAGATTTGCACCCTACTCTACACAACAGCATCATCCAGGCGCTATGTAAGCACAGCCCTGTCCAGATCCAACCTCACAGCCATGCAAACAGTTCCTGAGGATGAGAACCAGGCCTCTGCTGAGGGAATTTGGTTCTAAAGCTTACCCACAATGACTGCTAACTTCCCGTTAAGGCTGACTGCTCGAAAAGAAAAGAGTGGGAAAGGAATGTGTTGTTAAGTAGACTATCATTTTTCCCCTACCTTGTCACCTGCACATTCCTTCATTTTTCCTCTGGTACAAAATGAGTGCAAGCCAACTTGTTTTCGGTTTTTACTACCCATATCATACCCACATACTGCTCAGGAGTTTAAAGGACACACCATTCTCTTTTCTTAACAATTCCGAGAAACCTGATCATTGACTTTTGGTTTTGATGGTCTTTACCACATTGTGACGCCTCCCAGGTAGGCTACATAAACTTCAAACTTCATCATAAGAACTACATTATTCTCGTCATTTCCTTTTAGAATTCCAGTACTTTGGATCAGAAAACAAGTTCATTTTGGCAAGGCTTTTATTTTAGGTCTCCTAACACTTGTAGGATAATCCTGAGCAGCAAAAGTGACCACTAAATGAAAGAGAGGCAACCCCAAAGGCAAGTACAGTATGTGAACTACCTCGTTTATATGATAGTGTTTCAGAGGCTTCACCGAGATGGCCTTTCTGCTCTGTGGGTCTCCCTGTTCCGAAAACTCAATTTCTACCAGGTCACCCTTATAAGGTTCAAAATCTGTAACAGTCACGGGAGAAAATCAAGTTAGAGGGAGGGTGCCTTTATTCAAGGGAATCTGATGTTTCACCATGCACTATGCTGTAATCCCCGACACAGTTTCTATTACATGTAAAGTACATTTTTAACATTTAAAACCCCAGGGCTGGAGAATGGTCCAGATATTTTACTAATGTTGCAAGGGACTCAGGTTCAGCTTCCAGTACCCACAGCCACCTGTGGCTTGTCTATGCATTCTTCTGGTCTCTCTGCAGGCGCCCACACAACACATGGTGTACACAGATACACACGTACACATAAATAAAATAGACACAATTTTTTTTGTAAAGGATAAGGGCTAAGAGATAGTTCTGTGGTTAAAGGTACTTGCTATTTTCTTTCTTTTTTTTTTTTAAAGAAAGGGTTTCTCTGTGTAACCCTGGCTGTCCTGGAACTCATTCTGTTGACCAGGCTGACCTCGAACTCACAGAAATCTTCCTACCTCTGCCTACCAAGTGTTGGGACTCACGACGTGCGCCGCCACCACCACCCTGCTGTACTTGCTGTTCTTGCAGATGTTCTGTGTTCAGTAACCTCATGGAGGCTATAGCTGCCTGTAACTCCAGTTCCAAGGCCTCTGTAGGCACCAGGCATTCAAGCAGCGGCATATACATAAATGCAGGCAACACACACACACACACATGCAACATTTAAAAGACAAAAAGGAAAACAGTACTGAAACAAAGTGAGGCAGTGAAGTGTCTGTCTAATGAACAGGAAGGAAATGACATACTTGTTACTCAGTATAGGACAAAAGAACATGGTTTTTCTTTTACTTCTTTTGGTGTCTCATTAAAGAAATTACTGAGGCTGTAGCTTACTTAGTATGTGATTTGATTGTTACCTAGCAGCACACAGATAATAAGATAGCAAAAATAATAATAATAAACAGAGAACTGTTAGCCATTTTCACTGGGTTTCGTAGTATTCATTTAATAGTACTTATTCTGACAATTTTCTATCTAAGTGACTGGGTCATTTAGGACTTGTTTCCAGTGCTAGGGATCAGCAATACTTCTTTTTTAGCCACTGTCTTTCTTACCCTAGAGAAGTCTGCTACTATGACTAACTCTATTTCGCAGAGGTAAGTCTCTCCACCTATGCCTTGGGACCTGTCCTCTATTTATAGCTCAGGGACTTAACCCTATCCTCTCTTCCTGCTCTCTTCAGCACCTTTAGCCATATCCTTTGCACCACAAACATGTCCAAGGCCTTCCACTTTGAAAAGAGTGTTCCTCACATCCTTCCTGGTGTTGATGGGCAAAGGGACAGGCTAATTAATTGTCTTTGGAGCTCAGCAATCACAGGGGCCCTTTCCTCTGAAAACTGGGAATCTCTGAGGAAACATGTCGTAAAATCCCAGACACTACCAAGCAGTCATCGTGAGAGGGTTCCTGACATAACAACCAAGATCAAGTTCAGGTTCTTACAGCCAAGAAAAGTAAAGTAGAAAGCAGCTTTGTGTACCGGAACAAAGTCATTCTTTTTCTCCAAGCTAAAGGGCACCTGATTAAGCTACAGTGGGTATGGTCTATTTTCCTTCCATTCATCTTTCAAAGCCCAGCCTGGTACCTGGAAAGCTGATGCAGGAAGGTGGCATGAGTCTAGCAGTTTGAGACAAAACTAGGCAATAGAGGAAGTCACTGTCTCAAGGGGAGGGGAAGCCCTATAATGATAAAGGCATCAGGTTTCCATTTCATTAGATTTACATTTCATTATAGCAAACTGCTAGTTTTCATTTCTTCTTGGTTCTCCAACTTAATCATTAAAGGCAGAGACACTGGCTGGCGGGTGTAAAGTGCAGCTCAAACAGCGCACAGACCAGTCTGTTTCCTCTCATTGTTGCCATCACTCCCATTCCTACGGCTTTGCCCACTGTTTATTTGCATCAGGCTATTTTGATGGAGTCACGTGTCAATCTCTCCCAATGACACTATGAGCTCTTTATAAGAAAGGTTTAATGAAGTTTTCCATATTTTGTCCTCTGCCCTCAATATCTAGAACTCTCTTTTGAACCAAATTGAAGTTTATTAGTCTCTTTAAATTAACATGTCATTGCTCTAGATCTAAAACAACAGAGTGTTATATCAGATAAATACAAGTGGACTTCAACACTGAATGCACACACACATGCACACATATGGAAAGGCAAAGCGCTATTTTCAAGCCTTATTTTAAAGCACTCAAATTATTATGAAATATTTTATCATTCATGTAATAGTGTTAGAATAGAAATTCTATTTATATACCTACATAAATAAAACAGCTGCACAAATATTAGTATACCCAAACAAAAACATAAAAAACATATGAGATATTTCTTCAAATATTGAAGTGACACTGATAAGAGCCAAGAAGAGAACTGGGAATGTAGTTCAGTGGTAGAGACCTTGCCTCACAAGCATGGAGCTCTAAGTTCAATCCACCCAAAAATCCAAGTATACAGCAGTAGTAAATGTAATACAAAACCCTCTCATCAAATTAGCATATTTCAAATTTCACCCGGAACCCAATTAATAATACTTAAAATAGACACCTAATTTTAAATTTAAAAATGTGGCTCATGCCTTTAATCCCAACAAGCAGGAGGCAGAGACGGGGCTACACAAAGAAATCCTGTCTCAAAAAATAATACAAAAACAAATAAGTAAATAAATAAAAAGGCAAAATGTACCTTTACAGACAATGTCGAGAGAGAAGGATTGATCGTGATTGATATGATCAACACCATCCATTAGAGACTTAATACAGTCAAGTGAAACTGTCATGTGACGTTCTGGTGGTTCATCATGGCCACGATAGTAAGCACCCACCTGGAAAGTAAGTAAACAAACAAATAAAAATGGTTATTTCAAAGAAACTCAAGTTTAAAAAAAAATCTAAATTTTAACCTGAAAATCTGTTCAATAATTCAAATAATGTTGACAACTGACACATAAATTGACATGTGTTGATGAAATAGTGATTGAGCTTCCAATCATTTTTACTGTAGTTTTAGAGCCGATTAGGAGAGTTGAGAAGAAAATACAGAGAGTTGCTACACACTCCCACAAGTGATCTTTAGCTTCTATCATTAGCATCTTGCTTTTGTATGCCACATTGACTACAATTGATAAACCAGCATCAATACAGAAAAGGGGGAGGGGATAAATGTTAAGATTCCAGACCAGAGCATCTAGGGAGACAAAAGAATGTCAAGGTAAATTTGAGAAAAATAAATCTAGTGTCCATATGGCACCCTAAATACTATCAGTCTCATGTGATCTTGGAAGCTAAGCATGGTCAGGCCGAGTTTAATATGAGAGCAAAGAAAGCAACCAAGGCTGTAGGGTCTAAAAATCACAGTTAAGTTGGGGCTGTATCTAAAGAAAAATGGGGGCATCTAAATCTTTATTTCTTCAAATTGCAAACATCTTTATCTGATGTTTTGCTTTTGTCATTACAAAAATAATTTATGTTCAACATATGTAGTAGGAGCTGTGGTGGGCTGTGTTCCCTCCCAGCTCCGTACGGCTAGCTTTACCTGAAATAATTACATGGAAACTGTATTCTTTTAAACACTGTCTGGCCCATTATTTTCAGCCTCTTATTGGCTAATTCTTACATCTCGATTAACCCATTTCTAATAATCTGTGTAGCACCACGAGATGGTGTCTTACCAGGAAAGATTTTAGCCTACATCTGTCTGTGGTCAGAGAATCATGGTGACTGCCTGATTCGGCTTCTTTCTCCCAGCATTCTGTCTGTCTACTCCGCCTACCTAATTTTCTGTCCTATTAAAGGGCCAAGGCAGTTTCTTGATTTAACCAATGAAATCAACACAAAGCAGAAGACTCCCACATCATACATATAAAATGTAAAAAAAAATACAAAAGCAAGAAAAATTACAGATAATTCATGTCTGTTTCCTATGCAATAACTGCTGGCCATGCTCTCATGAAATGACCAAAATAACATCTTACCATGGCTCCATTTTGTGTCTGTGTAGGCAATTTTCAGTCCCTAATTCCCTGAACAGTCACATCAGCCTTAGCCACACACTAAGGATTTTCCATGACCTTCACCATGGCCTGGATGTGTAACCAAATTGCACACTGAATGCATAACCAAAACTAATATAACCAAGTTCTCCCAGCCTATACCTGACAATAATGTCATTGTGGGTTTTTTTGCCTTTATAAACTCTGTACCCCTGAGCTTCGGTGCCAGGAGTTCTTCACGGCAAGAGCCTGCCTTCCACTGTCAGCTACTAAAGGACGTCAGTTTTACATGTGTAGCAGTCTGTACCTTTCTTCCCTGAACTATAACACTCAGACCTCCTTTATTCGAGATTATTTACCTATGCACTATTTTACAGGAGAATATAACATTACACACATGTAATAAATATATAACCAAAAGAGCACAAATAAGTCAGTTTACTAACTTTTTAAAAGATAACTTGGCGTCCCACAAAAAGGAAGTGCCATAATTTGGTGGCTCCATTCCACACAATTGGACATGCAGTTTATAATCCAATACACTACCCATTTGCCTAATATATACACGTAAGATAAACACTCAGGAGCAGAATTTCAAGCTCAAAACTTTCCAGCGAGAGCCCCCCCACAGCTGCTGGCCCATGGTAAGAGCATCTAATGGCCCTGGGCTTTGTTGTTTCCTGATCTAACTTAGGTCTTGCTCTCACATCTTCTGTGGCTCCTGAAGCCTACAGAGCCCCTGGGTGCCTGGTGCGGAGTGACACCATGCTGAAGCGAAGAAGAAAAGCAGGCGATGTTGTTGGGATGCCACCAAGGAGGCTGTGCCAAGGCTGTGCCAGTTAGCCATGTAGGGCCAACGACAGTCTGGGCTCTCAAGCATGCTTGTGTGACTTGGGGCAGCAAACCAGGCTGTAACCTTGCGAACATGGGCGCCTTGCTCTTCTTATTGGGGCTTCTGAACAAGGAAGAGGACGCCACGGCACAGACCCACACTGCCCTACTCCTCACTTACTCCTGCCTCCTCTAACCCCCAGCCTCAGGCTTCACCCAGAGCTCAAGCTGCTTTCTTCAACCTGGGGCAACAGTTTATGATGCAGATTGGTCAGAATGCGCCTGGTTGGGCTTGTCCTGCCTCTTGAAGCGTTCCCTGGGGCATGGAAGGAACTGGGAGAAGGACCGAGGCTACCTGCATGAACTTGTACCTGAACAGTCTTGGCCTATGGGACATTTTGTGCTTGCGTTAAGAGAGTCTCAGCAGTTCTTCTCCCATGCTGATTTTTTTTTTATGACATTTTTTATAGTTTCCTTATTTATTTTTTCTTTTTAAATTTTTATTTATTCTTCTCTCATACAATACATTCCGACCATAACCCCTCTCCCCACCTTAGTCTTATTGTAAATGACCCGTATGTAGTAGCTATTTCCTCTGAATTCCAGGGATGCAGCTTTCAGAAGTCATCACCAATGGTGGGGTACACTTTTTGGTGACAGAGTTGACTTTAAGTCACCTGTTGTCCTATAACTAAACCCCATATAAGACTCCAATAAGCTCACTACATATCAAGTTAGATTTGGCCAGAGTCATTTCTTTGGTCTGTCTTTAGTGCACTAATTGGAGTGAGTAGACTTTTTGTTCCTATGTTCCTAAAAAAAGGTATGTAAGGGTGGTTGAATTCACATTCATTCAAATGTGACTGTCTAGAAGGTGAAACTGTTGGTTTATCCTACCCTTGTAAAATGTGGTGTGTGTGTGTGTGTGTGTGTGTGTGTGTAGAGGAAGCAGTGGTTGAGAGATGTTCATGCCTGTATGTGCAGACGTCAGAGGCCCACATTGGGATCTTCTTCAATTGTTCTCCACCTTATTGTTCAAGGCAGGCTCTTTCACCAAACCAGAATGCCAGGACTGCCTAGACTGGCTGGCCAGCAGGCTCCAGGAACTCCCCTATCTCCGCTTCAGCACTGGGACTAAAGGTCATGTTGGGGCGGCCAGCTTTTAAGTGGGTGCTGGTTCAGGTCTCCATGTTCGTACAAGCACTTCATGGAGTTAGTTAGTTCCCGGCTTACTGTCACGGCAGCTCATGGCACTTTAGTAAGGTCTGAAAGTCTTAATGGCCTTTTCGTCCTCCAGATATAGCTACAGGCATAACGCACTGCAAAGGAGTAACTGAAATTGTGGTGTTCCTGATTTATAGGGTTGATTAATTAAATTTGGTTTGGGGGCAATAAATGAATGAAAGATTGATTCACATAAATTCATTTTCATGTTTCCAATTCTGAAAACCCTAGTTTCACCTTCTACGTAATCTCCAACTCCAGCTGCCCGTACCAATTTATTCATTCAGTTTTATCCATAAAAGAAGCAGCAGGCTCCCATAGCTATGTGAATGGTCCAGTGGACCCTCCCACCTCTCAGTGCCCTGTCTCCAAACCAACAGAGAGCCATTTCATGTGTGGAAGCCTGGCTGGTGTTTCACTTCTTTGATGGCTAAAAATTTCAAGGATTGGGAATACTTCCGTCACTCTTGCCAGCCCTGGCAAATAGGGAGTCGCGCATTCTGCTGCTGCTGGTGTCTATTAGGACACTAATAATAAGCCTAACTTGCATATACAGATTTAAATGATAAGTATCTGAACTGGGGTGCTAGATCCAGATTCCATAAATCTAAAAATGTTTGAAACTTGGAGAGCTCCATGGCAAGTAAATTATACTTCAATAAAACTATTTTTTTTAAAAAAAATTATTATAGTACATATCTTTTTGCCTCATAACTACTTATCAAATAACACATATCCGTTATTTGCATTATAGGAGGAGGTTACAAGATAATATAAATTCTAATAATTACTGTTAAATACTGAGGAATAGATAATGTAATTTATACTTTTCTAAATAGATCAGATGTTCCATACAATCCTCTAAGTTAGATTTCAGTTTCCATACACTTCAACATGTCTACTCAAAAGCGACTGAATGAATAGAGGCTAGGGTGAAAGAACTCAGACACAAGACAGTGCCTGGAATATACAACTCTTACTGTGGTTGCATTCAATCCGCGAATGATCTCATCTATTTCCACAGCTTCGGGACCTTTTTGCTTAAGAAGTTCCTTGTCCGCCATGACACCAGCATTGAGGATGTGTTCATTAGGGTAACCATAGCCACTGCAGGACCCTGTTGCAACTCCCTTCATTGTTTGGAACATGCCAGCACCTAAACGATGAATAGAGAAAAAATATATAAATTATTCTCAAGTGCAAACACATACTACAAATAAGCCCTACCAGAGAAAGTTGTGGGAAACAGCCATCTAAGCTGAGAAGAGTACACGGCTAGTTTGTGGGCCAGCTGTTTGCCTACCTGAATGTCTGTGGCATGGATAGGATGATACCACAGCTTCTTTTGTTAATACGCTTGTGAATAGTAATGAGATTTTCAGGCCTTAAGGCCAGAATCTTTGAGCATACATTGTAGCTGACTAATTAGAATGGATATCGTTCTGAGCTGGGAGGGATACTATTCATCCCAGTCATTTCTCACTATTTCCTGGACTCTCACTGATGAAATAGATACCTTTAAAATAATCCCTTGGACAGGTGATCAGTGGCAGACTCCAGGGCATACATTTAGGGATACAAAGTGAGTAAGTAAACTTTGGTTCCTATCTTCTTACTGGTCACAGATACATGATTCATTTGCTTGGTTTTTGTTATAGGTTGGTTTTAATTGTCATCTACAAGCTAACTTATTAAAAGCTTAGTCCCTGCCAGGCTGTGATGTCGCACGCCTTTAAACCCAGCACTTGGGAGGCAGAGACAGGCGAGTGCTGAGTTTAAGGCCAGCCTGGTCTACAAAGCAAGTTCCAGGACAACCAGGACCACACAGAAACACCCTGTCTCAGAAAACAGAAGCGGTTTGTGTTCTGATCACAGTGATCAGTGTTCTGAAGGGAAGCCTTTGGGTTAGAAAGGCCCTGACCTCATTAGCTGAGTAATTCTATGTATGAATTCATTTAGCTTGATGGATTGAGGATGAAGGGCTTTGCGATGAAATTGATCTTTTTCTCTCCTTCTTGCCTGTCCTGAGTTGAGCAGCTGTGCTCCCCTACGTCTTTCCCACTAGGATGTTCTGTCTTGCCAGAATTCCAGAAACACAGCCAAGCAACCACTGACTGAACACTCCGAAAGTAGGAGCCACAAGAAACCTTTCTTCCTCTCAGTTAACTTGTCTCGGGCATTTGATCCCAGGAAGAGAAAGCTAAGTCATAGACACAGACATGTGCTCAGAAAAGACAACAAAACTAATGGGCTGTCACAACGGCTCATGGGGTAGAGGCCCTTCTCCTCAGGCCTGATACCTGAATTTGATTCCTTGATCCCACAAAATGGGAAGAGAGAACGGACTCCTGAAAGTTCTAAAAGTTGACCTCTGACCTCCTGACTTGTGCTGTTGCACAACTGCACTCAGACACATAAAAAGAGGATTTTTTTTTTTTTAGGATAAAGTAAAATCACCACCAAAGTAGAAGATTTACTACTACTGTAACTACAAAAGGAATCTTCCTGTGACCTATGGCAGACTAAAGCAGGGAAAGTGGTGAGTTGATGGTAAACTGGCTTACACAGGGAGGCCTGATCTCAAAAGGTTCAAAACGTCCCCAAAAGAATGCAGATAAATGCAAACATTGGGCACAGACACCTCCCCTCTCCCACCCCCACTTTTTCATTTCCTAACCGCTTTTTGTCTAAAAATTATTTCCTAGTTATTTAAGAATTTCCTCCAATATATTTTGAGCCTGTTGATCCTCCCTACGTGCTTCAGTTCCTCCCAGACTCACCCCCCCCAGTCCCAACTTAGTAGTCTCCCCGTCTTTCTTTCAGCCCATCAAGTCTAATTTGTCCTTCCCAAATAATCTTCGATCTAGTGCTTGCCTTGGAGTGTGGTCAACCTACCAGTGGTCACATCCTTAGAGAAAACTGGCTCTTCCTTTCCCGGCAGCTATCAACTGCCAATAGCTCCTCAGGTATATTGCAGTGGCTCCTCTGCCTTCTTTGTCCTTTGTATACTTTGTCCTTTTTATTTTAAAGATTTTTTTAAAGAAAAATTGTGTGTGTATGTGTGTGTTTGCGCGTGAGTAATCGCGTGCACACGCATGAGCCTGAGTGTATGTATATGGACCACGAGTCCTCGGAGGAGGGCAGAATACTTGGGAATTCCAAGGACTAGAGTTTGAGGCCATTGTGAGCAAAAATATGGGCGCTGGGAACTGAACTTGGGTCATCTAAGAACTAAAAATGCTCTTAACTGCTGGGCCATCTCTAGAGTCACCATTATTTTGCCTTTATTGGTCATTATTTTCTCTTTGCCTTAGGTCATTACTTTGGGCAAGAAAATTCTAGAATGAGTCAATGCATGAGTGGTATCCGGCAGGTGGCGTAGGAGGGCATGGCGTAGGAGGGCATAGCATAAGGATCTGGGGATGGCCTACTGCAATAAGATGGCGCTACCAAACCAGGGAGAGGTTTTCTAAGTTCTTCAGTCTCCAAAGCAAGAAGGAACACTCCTCTAAGAGAAGGTCTCTTTAGGGTAAGAATTAGTGCAATACCTTCCAAGAGCTTCTCCTCTCTCTCTTCCTCGGAGTCGGAGTCTGCTTTCCTCTGAAAGAAAGCACGAAATTTGGAAATTATCCGGTGCATGGTTGTTGTTATTTTTATGTCTGAGGAAGCTTGAGTACCAAGCGGTACCAGGAGTGAGGCTTCGCTTGTCTAGTTCTGTCTCCCGGGAGAATTCACAGCAGCTCGCACAGAGGCTATTCTCCTTCCGTGCTCTGAACACTGGCTCTAGGCTCTCACTGGGGCAACACTGCCACGCACGGCACGGAGCGCCAGTGAGCCTGCTCAACCAGCCAATAAGAGTGTAGATTACACAATGAAGGCCGCGAGTCAAGGGAAGTAGGAAGGCGGGACTTCACAGCTTCTCCGTCGCAAAGAGTTGGGATCTAGTAGTCAATCCAAAATAGGCTCCACCCGTACACATTTTCATGGCTTGTTATTGTAGTTTTGTTTTTGAGATAAGATTTTATTCTAACCCAGGCTGCCTCAAACTTGTGGTAATCTTCTTGTCTCAGCTTTCTTTTTTTTTTTCTCTTTTTTCTTTTGTGGGCTTTTCGAGACAGGGTTTCTCTTTGTAATAACCCTGACTGTCCTGGGACTCACTCTGTAGACGAGGCTGGCCTTGAACTCAGAGATCTGCCTACCTCTGCCTCCTGAATGCTGGAATTAAAGGATGCCCTCAGCTTGCTGAATGCTGGGATTACAAGCATGAGCTACCGCATCCTATTGGACCATTTTTTACGAGAATAAAATCCAGGGAGCAAGCATTGCTGCTTGTTTACAGCAACAAGTTGCTGCTCCAAAATGTTAAAGCAAGCAATAGTTTCCCGACTAGAACTCTGGAAGCCCTGGAAACAAAAGCAAGAATAAGGCAATAGAATTACACTGGGAATCTATTTCAGTGGGTGAATGGATAAACAAATTTTTCATGTGCCTCTCTCCCCAGCCAAGCAGTGTGATGAAAGGCAAGGCCGCCAAGGGGAAAGGTGGGACCAGCCTCCGCTGTTATGAATACTTAGGAGGCAAAAAAAATGGAGAATCCTCCATTTGAGGGGGAAAAAACCCTAAGAACTTTTGGTATTGGACAGGACATGCTGCTCAAAAGAGACCTTATCTACTTTGTCAGATGGCCACACTACATTCAGCTGCAGTGGCAAAGGGTTGGTTCTCTTCTTTTTGTGTGTGTGCGAGGGGGGGGGGGGTTGTTAACAATGACTCTCATCCAATTCCACTGGATGCAAATTAGTGCTGTTAGAACAGTGTGGAGCAGGGCAGATGACCTGGGGTATATTTGGGGATATATTTAAGTCAAACTTTCAATTAGAAATTTCTATTAGGCCTTTTAGATTTTATATGTTGAAGAATTTTTGCATTTCAACTATTTTTTAATCTCTTGTCATAAAAATTACAAATTGAATACTACTTGAGTTTAGAATAGTCTATGGTAATACTGCCTTTGTAATTACTAGCACTTTTCTATTTCTTGTTTTTAATTTATTTTTTTCATTTTACACACCAACCACAGTTCCCTCTCCCTCCCCTCCTCCTGCTCCCCTCACCCCCCCACCCCCATCCACTCCTCAGAAAGGGTGAGGTCTCTCATGGGGAGTCAACAAAGTCCTCCACAGCATTTGAGGCAGGATCAAACCCCTCCCCCTGTATCTAGGCTGAGCAAGGTATCCCTCCATAGGGAATGGGCTCCAAAAAGCCAGTTCATGCACTAGGGATAAATTTTGTTCCCACTGTTAGTGGCCCCAGAGACCACCCAAGCCCACAGAACTGTCATTGACATTCAGAGGGCCCAGTTCAGTCCCATGTTGTCAGGGTTCCCCAACTGTCAGTTCAGAGTCAGTAAGCTCAGGTCAGCTGTCTCTGTGGGTTTCCCCATCATGATCTTGAGCCCTTTGCTCATATAATCTCTCCTCCCTCTCTTCCATTCAGCTCCAAGAGCTGGACGCAGTGCTTAGCTGTGGATCTCTGCATCTGCTTCCATCAGTTGCTGGATGAAGGTTCAAGGATGATAAGGTAGTCTTCAATCTGATTACAGGGGAAAGACAGTTCAGGCACCCTCTCCACTATTGCTTGGAGTCTTAGCTGGAATCATCCTTGTGCATTCCTGGGAATTTCCCTAGCACCAGATTTCTCCCTAACCCCATAATATGGATGGAACTAAAAAAAAATCTCTGGAATGAGGAAAAGGATAACCAGGCTACATTCCACAACCCCTGAGAAGCTAGGTAACAAAGAAGACCCTAAGCGAAAGATGCACAGATGCACCTGGGAAGGGGAAACAGATAAGATCTCCGGAGTAAATTGGGAGCTTGGGGAGAGAAGGAAGGGCAAGGGAGGACAGCATGAGGGAACTGGATGGTTGAGTTGGGGGAGGGACAGAGCAGGAGAGCAAAGAAAGAAATATCTTGATAAAAGGAGCCTTTATGGGGTTAGGGTTCTCTTTTATAAGTGTCCAAAAATTGCCTATCGGAATTAAACAGACTATCAAACAGTTACCCCTCTGCTCACGCTCACCTACAAATCCAGGTTAGATTACACAGAACCACCATAGTGCTCTTCCTGCCTTCCTAATGTCACAAGATGGGGGTCCTCTATTGCATCCTCAAGAGGAAGGCCAGGCGGGGGCAGTTGGTCCACAGGAACAGGAAGACAAGTACCACCACCACTGCCTTTAACACAAATTGACTTGAGAGGTTAAGCTGCTGGAGGTTCTGAGGACCATTTACAATAAGTGACACAGTGAGCTCTGACTTTCTGGGTCCCACATCTGTGGCTAAGGAACTTGCCACTAAACTGAGTTAAATGTGTATTGCCGGGTTTTCTTCTTTTCCTTCTTTTGTATTTTTGTTTGTTTGTTTGTTTGTTTTTAAGAAAGGTTTTTCTGTGGAGGCCTGGCTGTCCTGGAACTCTGTAGACCAAGCTGGCTATGAACGCAGAGATCCACCTGTCTCTGCCTCCCTACTGCTTGAATTCAAGAGCTGCATCACCACTATGTGGCCTGAATTTTCTGTATATAAATATATATTTTTTTCATTCCAAATATGCCATGTGTGTCTAACATAGTCAGCCATAAAAATTAATAAAGCTCCAGACGGTGGTGGTGCACACTTTTAATCCCAGCACTCAAGAGGTAGAGGCAGGCAGATCTCTGTGAGTTTGAGGCCAGCCTGGTCTACAGACTGAGTTTCAGGACACTAAGGGCTGTTACACAAAGAAACCTTGTTTCAAAAAACAAAACAAAACAAAACAAAAAAAAACAAACGAAAACAAAACAAAGCACCAAAACAAAAACAAACAAACAAACAAAAAACTTAACTACACTGATGGCTGTATCATATCTACATTAGTGTTTATGATTTTTCAAAAGGTAAGCAATAGCAAGTGCTGGCAGGTTATAAAGCAGTTACAGTGCTCACGTATTGTGACTGAGCTTGTTTAATTGGCACAGCAGCTAAAGCAACTCTCCTTCCCCTTGGACTGTTTCTCAGAAAGCTAAATGTAGGGTGATTGTATGCTCTGATGATTTCACTATTATACATACATACATATATATACACATACATATATATGTGTGTGTATATATGTATATATATATCCTTGTGCGCGCACACACACACACACACACATAAATGAATAAATAGTAATTTAAAAAAATCATGTTATCCCTGAGCGCTTGGTGCTCACGCTTACAATTGCTGCCAGAAGTCCTGTCCCATAGGTTTTGGGGGGCACTTTGACGAGTGGCCTAACAGGCGCCATAGCTGCTTGCATCACAGACAGTTTCATAGGGAGTTTTGTAGGGGTTCTGCCGGGGTTCGTTTTTTTAACACCAAGGAGATAAAGGTAAGCAAGGTATCATGAGCTCTCAATCTGATATGTATTCATTCTTTAAAACTTTATTTATCCATTTATTTAGTGCATCTGCATGCACATATGTGTGTGCACACTGCGTGCCTGTGGAGGTCAGAGGATGATGACCTAACCTGCAGAAGCTAATTTTCTCCCACCATGAGGGTCCTTGGGATTGAACTCAGGTCATTAGGTTTGGCAGTAAGGGTACCAAAAATACAAATTTGGCATTTGGGCAACAAACGGACACCCTCTTACTGAGAAAGGAAATGAAGGGAAAAGAGAGCAGTTCTTTATCATTAACCACTTCTCCAAGATCAGAAAAAATGTGTAACAACAGGACATAATATGCAGTTTTCCATTCATAACTGCTCTCTTAAAATTGCAAATTAAGGGAAGAGCAGTTATTGTACAGATAGAGAGCAGTGATGATGGGCCACAGCAGTCAAAACCATCTAAAAACTATTTTTATTTTTTAAGACAGTCTGTATAGACCACCCTCCTGGCCTGGAATTCACCAAGTTCTGTCTGCCTCCGCTTCCTGAATACTGAGGTTAAAAGTATTTTTCCGGCATGCTTGGATGTATAATGATTTTTTTTTAAATGGAGCAGTGTATTAATCACATGTTCCCTTATGATTTAATTGTTAGTGTATAAAGAAAGTTCTATAATAAATAAATCCTATTGAAATACAAATCAGTGTTTGTAAGGTCTGAGAAAGAGAAAATAGAATATGAACTATAAGGGAATTTAATCATACATTGGTTGAGGCTATTGTTTTTAATGTTACTAGGCTTGGTTTATTTGATTTGGTTGAATCTTGGAAGACAGACTATAAGGTCCATCATAAACAAAGCTCTTTTAGAGTTATCACTGGTTTTCATTACTGTTCCTTTCATTATACCCTTGAGAAGTAAAACACTTTTTTTTTTTTTTTAGCGACAAGTCCCTTTCTACCACAAATTTAATCTCGCTGAAGCATGTGTGTTTTCTGCCTGTCCTTTTCAGAAGCTCTGCAGGTGTTTGCTTTGCTTTCCCTTGAAGCTCCAGCCTTAGGGTAAACTGAATTTTACTAAACAACCACTCCTAAATTGTTGGGCAGAATAGGGCCAGTGGGGTTAAAAATTCATGGGACACAATGTGACTGCAAAGCTTGTCTGTCTTCTTTGAAGCATAACATTTTTGAAAAATATTTGATGTTTTATTCTAGTTGGGGTAGATTTTCTAAAGATTTGTTTATTGAAATTTTATTGTATTTGTCCTTATTTAATGACCACCTGCTATACTCGTGTTTGTTTTTTTAAATAACTGAATATTTTATGGTATATGGGGACCATACTTTGTTTATCCCTTCATGAATTGTTGAATACTTCATATTTTTTCAATTTCTTGGCTAATTGTTAACTATGCTATGTTAAGTAAATATTTCAAGTTACTTAAAACATTTTGAAATGAGTTTTTAATCTACTCTGATAATCTCGGTCTTCTAATTGATGTGTTTAGAGCACGATGGGGTACACCTTTTATCCTAGCACTCAGGAGACAGGGGCATTTTTCCTAGTTTGAGAGCAGCCTGGTTCTCATAGATAATTGCAGGTCAGCCAGGACTGCACAGTGAGACCCTGTCTCAAAAACAAAATTTAAATGAGTATTGAAAGGATTTAACTAAGACATATTAATGTATCTTTGTCCCTTAATTCTGTTTCTTTCTCCTGTTCCTATTTTCTTCCCCTACTGTGGATTACATGAATACTTCTAAATTTTCATTGTGATTTATCTGTACTGCTGTATAATGAATTTCATATAGTCACTTTCAGTGTCTGCTACAGGTATTACAATCTACATATTAACTTCTCGCACTCTGCTAGCATTGGCATTTTAAATCATTCCCAGCAATATAGAAGTATCACTCTTTTTAGGTCTGTTTAACCTCCTTTTAAAAACACATTTCTAAGTATTTTAGCTGCAGAAGGAGAGAGCATTACATTAGCTGGCATTTACTTTTTGAGGTTATTCACTCTCAAATTTAATTTTGAAAACACATTAAGGGGGCTGGATAAAAAATTCAGCAGTTAAGAATGCTTACTGATCTTCATGAGGACCCAGGTTTGATTCCAAGAACCCACATCAGTGCATTCACATCCTCTGGCCTCCATTGGCATGCCTCCATTGGCACTAGGCACACGCCTGATGCGTGATAAACTCACACAGGTGTGCACCTATGCACATATATAAAATAAATAAACTTTTCAAAACCCAGAAGAAAGTCCATTCTACTCATCCTTATTTTTTACTCACTTTAATATTTTCTTCAAAGAAGGACATTATTATTTTGACATTTTAAGGGAAGATCCATTTTTCACAAATTCTAATATTTTTTTTCTCCATGACTGTCCATATTTACCCTTAATTCTCAAAGACTGTAGTCATGATGTGTTTTGGAACAGACGGGAGCATGGATGGTGGATCTGTACTGCTGTACTATCTCTTTAATGTTTCAGGTTTCCCTTAAAAAGCAAAACAACAACAACAACAAAAATCTCGACCATAAAAAAAGGACAATGATCCAAATATATGTGAATGTTCTGGTCCCCGCAAGCAGTTGTTCAGGAAGGGACGTAATGGTGAACAGGCATTTTTAGAGGAATACTCGGATATAACTTCCTTGTAAACTCTTAAAAGGCAATAAGGTGACTGCTTTTAAACTTGTAACCATATGGAAGCCTGAGGATTTCTTGCTTCATTAAATATGTAGGGATTTCATGGTATTTGGTCTAGTTTGGTTTAGTTTGGTTTACATAGCATAAAGCCAGGTGAAAAAAAAATAAGGGCATTTAAGCACACTACTGTGTCAGGGGTCATAAACAAAGAGCAAATGCAAATTCAAGACAAACTTGCTTAGTAACCAGGATAAACAGTTTAAATGGGGGCATTCTTAGAAATCCACGGGCTATGTTGGAATTTGCACACAGAAATACACAGTACCAGTAAATATAATAGAAAATAATACTTGAATATAGGTTTCGTAGCACACCATGGTACAGTTACAGTTCTATTTGAATTCAAGAAAGGTGCGTGGTTTTGGTTGGCCACATAATCCTGACGAAACTGGGGAAGAAGGATGAAGGTGTGCATAGGCTGGGGCTTCTGGATATGGTTTCTGTACAACATTAGCAAAGTGGTTGAAACCTACTAAACCTCCATTATCCTAGGGGATTCAGAAGAGCCAGCTCTGGCACTAGCACTTCCTAATTCACTTGGTCCTCAGGAATAAGCACTGAGCAACCAGGAAGGAGGTGAAGATGAACTCATACTGTGTGGGGCTAGATCACAGTGGTCTAGTGAGGGGGCCTGGGCTCAACAGAGACCTGCCATTAGGAACGAGAGGCGGGGTCCCTAAACCAGCTTGTCCAGGCCTTGGTCTCAGAGTGCGGGGGGGGGGGGGGGGGGGGGGGGGGGGGCTGGGCATTTAACCCACCTCTGAGGCTAGTTTGTGAGCCTGCTGCAGGGTCTCCATCTCAATCCTCCCAGCGCCTGCGGCGAGGGGGCGGAGCCAAGAAGCGGCGGGTCTGGCGGGAAGGCCAGAAGCAACCTAGGCTGCAGGGTGGTAGGTGGAGCACTGGGTGCTGCAGGGACCCGGGAGCCCGAGGGCACGGCTGCCGACAGCGTGGGATGGTTCCAGGTGACGCCCTGGGCTGGCTTTGTGGCAGGTGAGCGGGTGAGCCAGGCCGATGGTGGTGACTGCGGCCCTGTCGGCTGCAGCTGCGGCTGCAGCCCTATCCGGCCTGGCAATGCGATTGTTGCGATTGTTGCGTTGGGCGGCGACGCGCGGCTCGTACAGCATTTTCCGCAAGGGGCTCACGCGCACGCTGCTCACCTTCTTCGACCTGGCCTGGCGGCTGCGCGTGAACTTCCCCTACTTTTATATGGTGGCCTCGGTGATGCTCAGCGTGCGGATCGAGTGAGCCATCGCCCGCCACAAAGGTAGCCCCTGGGTGGAGAGCGCCACCCACGCCACCCACGCCACCCACGCCACCCCCGCTGGGCGGCCGCTTGAAGGACCTTGGGGCCTCACAGTGCCTAGAGACCGCGGGGGGAAGGGTGCAGACAGGACTGCCTGGGTCCCTCCATTTTAGGCCGCCACGGAGGGCCACAGTACTGCATCCCATACCACGTAAAACAAAACAAAACAAAAAAACTTAACAGCCTAGTCATTTTCCGCGGCATCCAGAGAATCATCAGAGTCTGGCAAACCTGTTGCCTCCGATTGACCAGAAAGAGGGAAAACCCGAAAGAGGAGGTGCTACCGCAGGATTTACCAGGCCCTGTGCAGGAAGGTATGCACGAACAGGTTGGAATGGGGGCTGTTGGGTATAACTCGTTTGTGGAAATAGGGAATACGCCATGGCACACCTGCTGCGTAGCCAAGCTTGGAAACTGAAAAGGTAGGCAAGGCTCTCCCGTGTCCCTGGTGGTGGTTCCATGATAGGGTATTGTGTGGCTATGACATCTTGGAGGGTCAGCTCATCACCAACACACAGACAGGGAGCCCCTCCCACCTTCCAGGCCTCAAGTTCTCTCTCTCTCTCTCTCTCTCTCTCTCTCTCTCTCTCTCTCT
>NW_026068360.1:95433-96878 GCF_014885135.2 Alexandromys fortis
GGGGGGGGGGATATCATACAGATGCGGTTAGGACAGTACAGGGGGCTTTGGGTGGGGTGCCCAAATGACCAGGAATGACCGAAGGAACACCCATCTCCTATTTGCCTCAGTTCTTCTGGCAGCGATAGCTCAAGGTCCATGTATCTGGTTCTCGGGATGGAAACCTCCAAGACGCTAGGCGGCCCCAGGGACAGCGTGGCCTGGGTGCTCACTAAGAGTCAAGGACCCAGAGGAAGATCTCCATATCTCTCGTTTCAGGTACACAGACTGAATGGTGGCTACTACATGACCCCCTGCTGTTTCCCACAGTTCAGGACTGATATTCTCTTCTGCCAAGTTTCACTGAGCGCTTTGTTTGTGTATAAATACATGTCTGTGAACGTGTTTACACTGCAGATTGCACGATTGAGGAGGAGCTTCACAGGTATACTGGGCTTCCTGTAGAAGAAGGACCTTGACCTACTGGGAGAAATGAGTATGGAGATGGAGGCCCTGCCTTCTTAGACCTCCTGCTCCAGGAAGCCCCTCCCTGCTCATGTCCAGCCATGGGCTATGGTGTGAGGTCAGAGGCACTGGCAATGGACTGGACTCTGGGCCAGTAGATGCTGGTAGAACTAGGACTCTGTTTTGTGTTGGTGTCCCATTCTGGCCCCGAGTAGTGTGTGAGCCTCTGTTTTCCCCGCCCCCTTCGTTACTTTTCTTCCTCCACAGTGCCCTGGCTGTGTGATGGGGTCGTGATGCACTTTATCTCCTTGCTGTCTGTATTGCAAGCAGCAGAAGGAACTTCAATCAGCTCAGAGACTGGACCCGGATGGCCACACATTTCCATGTGTGATGAACTCTGTGCTGCCAGCACTGTCTGGTCAGAGATGCCATTTCTGATGTTGCCACATGTTGTTCTCTCTCAAATTTAAAAGAAAATCTTTGAGTTCAGTACACCAAATAATTCCTGGATGCCTCCTGTTTTTCTAGGGTGCCATACCGTACCTAGTGTGGGGAAGTGGGTGGGGTGCGGGACAGCATGCTCCAAGCCCAGCAGGGAGCATCCAGAGAGTTGAGCAGGGAAACTGCAGCTTCAGAGCCTCCTCCTAGACCACCCTTGACAGAACCACCACCCTCTGCTCCCCCCACACCAAGTGGGTAACAGTAGAGCCAGGCCCAGAATGTTCCAGTTGTTCTCATTCAGTGTTCAGAGAAAGAAGCTGAAGCAGAGGCTTCTCTTTCATTCCAGGGTCTGGACTCAATGTGTTTAATTCAAATAGAGCCTGAAGAGAAAGGGAAAATGCAAGAATGTTCTGCAGACCACTCTGTGCAGCCCAGTGATCCGTTTGCAGGAGCAGGTAGGTGGTAAAGTCCTTACTGCTATCTGGCCGGGAGCATGCGAGGAACTCATGACAAAATGAACCACCTGCCACAAGCTGGGGCTGGATGCCTGCTTTTCTCTC
>NW_026068360.1:101058-131612 GCF_014885135.2 Alexandromys fortis
CAAGATGGAGGCGACAGGAGACTAGGGAGGAGGGACAAATAGAAGTGTCAGGAGACACACAAAGAGGATGCTAGTGAGGAAAATGGTCAGAGTATCATAAGAGTGGAGAAGACCTGGGAGGAGATGAGGAGATGAACTATTTGCTGTATATTCCTAGTGAGTGGAACCAGAGGCTCTGGAAATTGAGAATCCTGGGGAAAGAGGTTCATGGGGAGTCTAAAGACTGGAGACGTACACAAAGTCAGGTCAGGAGGATAGGCAATATGCTGAATATTGTAAGGCTCATGGGGAGGGTATCAGGTTCCAGGAAGTCCCCAGACAGAGACACAGGGCAGTGAGCAGACTGGAGATGATATCATGAAGGATGGCAGCTGAGAATGGGGTATATGCTCCTGAGGAGAGAATGAGGTTCCTGAGGAGAGAATAAGAATAAGGAGCATAGGGGTTTATAACATAAGGGAAGGAAGGGAGAAAGAAGCAGAGGACTGGGAAGTTATTAAGGGGATGGTGGGGAGGAGGCCAGGAGACACAGTTGAATTGCTAAAAATTAAGACAGAATTAGAGGAAGAGGGTTAAGCAGATGTCTTGGATAGGGGCCAAAGATGGGAAGTGATTGTCAAAATCGGGAAGATTGGAAATGCTAGGTTTGGGGATAGGGGTTGAAACCTTTCCTGGTGAAAACAGATAGGATAGAAGTGTGTTCCTTGGAAGAGTAGGTCACTGAGGACCAGATGCAGATTAGGGCACCTAGGAATCTGAGTACCAGGGGATCCAATTGAAACTTAACAGATAGAGAATAGAAGGTATGTCAGAAGGCCAAGGGCAGTGCAGATGACTGGGTAAAGGCGACCATCTGGATCGAGATTCTTAGGAATTTTGGATCAGAGACTGAGGTAAAGGATAAGTCTAGCTATCAGGGCTGTGTAGGGAGACTGGAAAGGACAGAGGACTCTGAGGAGGATGGTGAGACTGAGCAGGACGGGACGCTCGGGGTGCTCCTAGGAGAACAGAGGAACTCAGGAGTTTGAGAGGGTGGGTAGAAGGCTAGGCCGATGACAGGATAGCTTGGGCTCTGCTGGGTTACAGATGCAGTTCCATACACACAGGCATTCATAGAAAATGTGCAATGATTCTAGGGGGAGGTTTTTTTTTTTAATTGATTTTTATTGAGCTCTACATTTTTCTCTGCTCCCCTCCCTGCCTCTCCACTCCCTTTAGGCAAGGTTTTAGCCTACACACGCAATAGATGGAGATCCGAGTACTGGAGGGAGATTCTGGCGAGGGCGGATTCTAAATAGGGTTTCGCAGAGGATGTGGAAAGGGGGGAGTTGGAGTAGAAGGAAGGGAGTAGGGGGCAAGTTGCAGTGTTATAGCAAGGTGAAAGGTTAGACTAGGGAGGACCGAAGGCACCCATAGAGGAGTCTTTCAGGGTCAAAGCAGAAAGTGGAATCTAGGAGCTTGGGCAAAGAAGTCTTGTGTTGAGTTCCAATTGTCTATTAGCAGGTCAAAAAGTAGTGGAGGGAGCTGGGATTGGTAATGCACACCTTTAATCACAGCACTCGGGAGGCAGAGGTAAGTAGATGTCTGAGTTTTAGGCTAGCCTGGTTTACATAGCAAGTTTCAGGACTTCTATGGCTACACAGAGAAACCCTGTCTCTAAAAAAGTCTGAGCAGGAGGACAGGAGACTGTGGCTGTGGATGGCAGGTTTCAGGAGATCCCTAGGGACATGAGTGAATGAGTAGCCTGGGGAAGCTATCAGGAGAGCTGTGGGCTGGGGATGAGGGTCGAATGATCTGGAGATGCTAAGAGGGTCCAAGATGTGGAGGATAGGGAGCTGGAAAAGAGGAGAATGAGGACAGGAATAAACAGAAGCCTGGGGCCTATGTTAGTTGGGCCATAGGGAGGAGGGCAGGAGGAAAGGATTGAAAGAAATGTAAGGCCGAATGCTAGAAGGGACCCGGTGGGCAGATGTCATGAGGACAGGGGGTGGAAGTGATGGCGCAAGTCTGGAAGGTTGGAAATGCTGCACCTTCGAGTGGGAATCTCAAGAATGGGTAGGAGTCTTGGGTAAGTGAGAAGAATGGGGCGGGAAGGGAGCTCCTGGGGGAGAGTAGGGCATTGAGTTCCAGAAGCAGTCCCACGGTGTTTAAGAATCTGGATTCCCCAGCCATGGCGTTCCAGTGGAGGCTTAGCCAGTGGAGGGCAGAAATGTAGAGAGGAGGTCATTTGCCTGAGGACATGGTGGCTGGTTGGGTAATGGCCCGCATTCATTTTGAAATGTTGGAGGCTGGGGAATAACAGAGCAAATTGCTGGGGAGGAGGAATGGGCCTCCGGAGTCATAGTTCAGAGGCAGAAGTAAGACAGAATGGTAGGGAGCAGGCTGTGTGGGGAGACCGGAAAGGAAGGGAGAAGTCTGGGGATGAAGGCATGACTGCTCAGGAGGACGGGAGGCTCAGGGAGTGCCTAGGAGTCTTAAGGGAAGACAGGATATTGAAAGGGAGGATAGCAGGCTGAGCACAGGTCCCCAGAGTGGGGGACAAGTTTCTGGGGCCTTAGGCATCTGTGAGGAAGAGCAGGCTTTGGCAGAAGCATGGAAGCCTGGTTGGAAATAAAGAGACACTGTCTGAGATCAAAGTGCTGTTGAGGAGGGCAGGACACTCACAGGGAAGACAAAAAGCCTGGGGAGGGGGATAAGGCGGAAGGTCAGATATATGAGAAGCCTAGCTGCCCAGGACAGGGTAGTACGCAAGGGCCAGAGAGAAGAAAAGCCTATGGGAGAATGGGGAGATAGAGATAGGGACACAGTGCTGAAGAAATATCAGGGTATCAGGAGGACAGGGCTGCAACAGAGAGTGGATTCTAGGAGATGGGAAGCAATCTGACCAGGAGAGTTTGATGCCCTGGTCGTGAGACAGAAGTCTGAGAGAAAAGCACACGGCATGTTTCAGGAGGAGGTCGTGAACCAGGGAGTGTAGGCACTAAGCAGGATTTATAAGAATGATGCAGATGAGGGATGCTGGGGAGGGTTCCAGTCTAGAGGAAGGGTCAAATTGGGTAGGGGCAGGAAGCTTGAGAAGAGACCGGAAAGCTCTCTGTAGGAGACCAGGAAGCTGCATGGATGGTAGGGATGGAAACAGCAGAGGCCTAGACAGGAGGACTGGATTATGTGAGGTAAGCAGGAAGCAATGCGGGCGGCTTGAGAAGGAGGACTTAGCCTGGAGGCTGAGTGAATCAGGGTGAAGAGTGGAGGAAAAGACACGTAGCAGAGCAGGCAGAGGTTCACAGACAAATGGGAGTCGGTTGTATCTGCTCGAGGACAGACCAGGAGAGTCTGGGACCTGACTTCTGACTCAGCACTCAGGACAACTCTCTGCTCCTCCATAGGCCCAAAGTTTGATTAGAAGAATCCACATGGGGCTCACAGCAGAGGAACGAGTGATGTTTTACACACTATCCTTGTCCCAGAGGAGCGAGTGATGTTTTACACACTATCCTGGGACCATTTGTGCACTTGCTGCTAAGGTCATGCACATAGGCAAAGTGGCTGTTGAAGGAAAATTCGTGATTTTGAAGAGTGGGGAATTCTTTTTATTTATTTATTTTTTTTTTTAATTGAGAAAAGGAAAAAAAATTCCGCCTCCTCCCAGCCTCCCATTTGCCTCCCTCTCCTTCCACCCTTCTCCCCCTCCCCCCACTCCTCTCCCCATCCCCCCATCCTCTCCCCCTTCCTCTCCAATTCAGAGAGCAGTCAGGGTTCCCTGCCCTGTGGAAAGTCCAAGGTCCTCCCCCCTCCGTCCATGTCTAGGAAGGTGAACATCCAAACTGGCTAGGCTCCCACCAAGCCAGAACATGAAGTAGGATCAAAATCCCTTGCCATTGACCTTGGCTTCTCATCAGTCCTCATTGTTCGCCATGATCAGAGAGTCCGGTTTTATCCCATGCTTTTTCAGTGGGGAATTCTTGCTTTAAAAAAAAAAATAGAGTTTAGTTTGTGCCTCTGAAAGTCGAAGCACCAAGTACTGGAAAGTGGAACTGTTTTATGGTGTTATTTTCAAAAGCAGATAAAGGATGATCTAGGGAAATGAGAAGAGGAGCAAGTCTCACACAGTTTAGAACGTTATGGGAACCTAGTAAGCCTAGAGTTGCCTGTGGAGGAGAGGGCTCCAGGGATAGCATGAATTGAAAGCTTGGGATTGGGCAAAGAAATCTCCTGAGGAAGGCAAAATGCCCCCTTGGTAGATCCAGAAGCTATAAAGGGGCACAAAGTCTGGGCAAGAATTTGAGAGGAGAATTGGAGCAAGGGTAGTAGACTCCAGGAGGTCCTGAGGAGATTAAGTGGACTGGGGAGGTGTCTGGGTCCACAGATGGGAGTCTGGCCCACCTTGACCAGAGGTCAGAGAGTTCGAGCTTGTTTTGCTCTTTCCAAGTTGTTGACAACAAATGGGTACAAAACAAGAGGTCCTGACCTAGAGTGGTTATTTAGTATTTTGAGGATACAGGTGTACCAGCTCCATCTTAACCAAATGTCAGAGATGCTCTGTTTATTCCTTGTTACATTGTTGTTGATGAAGTCTGTTGTCTCCCCCCTTTTGGAGAAAGGTATAAAAAGACATGTGGAAAATAAGGGTGTGATTCAGTATTCACTTAATGTCCTGCCTGATGCTGTTCTGTGTTTTGTCTCTTATTTCTCTCTTATCTCTGTTCTTTTTTGCTTCATAATTCTAATCCTCATGCTTCTACCCTGGGACATGTGAATCCAGCTGAAGCTGGTCCTCGACAGGGAGAATATCAGGAGCGTTGTAGGCTGGGAATGAGAAGCAAATGTTCCTGAGGATTGTATGAGGATATGGGAAGGCAGAGGATAGTGATAGAGGATAATAGAAGAATCAGAATCAGAATAGGGAAAGCAAAAGCCTGGGGAATATTTTAGCAGGCAGTTGGGTTTGTGGCAGGAGAAACAGGGATTGCAAGAAACTACGGGGGAATGCAGAAGGGACAGGGCATGTGCTGGTATTGTTGGTAGGATTGCGAGATTGTGGGTGATGACAGAAATCTGGAAGACTGGAAAAGTTCAGTCCCAGGGTAGAATGTTTGATAGAGGGCAGGACTCTGGGGCAAGTGAGAAGGCTTGGAGGATGGAAGGGGTCCGTGGGGAGAGTAGGACACGGCTCTAAAAGCGGTCCCAGGATGCTTAGGATTCTGTGTATCAATCTAGGAAGGTCCAGTTTAGACTTGGGAGCCGTAGAGCAGAAAAGAAGAAAGTAGGTCAGTTGGCTATGACTGCCTGGGTAAAGACCACCATCTGTGGGCTGAAATGCCGGAGGCTCAGTGGCATGAGGACAGATGACTGGGGTGGAGGGCTAAGGTTTCAGGACTCATTTGTTAGAGGCTGAGGGAAGCAAGCAGTATAGGCATTGGGGCGGTGTAGGCAGACCTCAAAGGAGAGCAGAAGTCTCGTGAGGACAGCAAGACTCTACTCAGGAGGACAGGAGGCTCAGCGTGTGCCTAGGAGGCCAGAGGTGGTTAGCGTTTATAGAGGGAGCAGAGCCGAGGAGGAGGATAGCACTGTGGCCTGTGTGAGCGTAGGTTACCAGAATGGAAGGCAAGAGGGTAGGGCCTCTGGAGGCTGTGGGGGGATGTACAGAGAGTTCATAGGGGTGCAGAATCCTGAGGAAAAGTCAGAAAGTCTGCTGTGGGACAGAATGGCTGCTAAGGCAGTCATTCATAGGATGAAGACTGGCTCGTGAGGCAGGAGATTCAGACACTGCAAGGCTTGGAGGGAAGAAGGTAAAGGCCAGGAAGCAGGAAAGAAGGCTCATGGAAAAGTAGATGACTGGGGGGGGGGGCAGAGTGCTAGAGAGGAGGGCAGGGTAGCAGAAGGGCAGGGTAGCAAAAGGTCAAAGGGAACAGAGGTCAGGTGTTGTACCAGGAGGTGAGGAGTCTAAAGAGAAGGCAGGATTGGGTTCTCCTGGGAGGATATTAAGGCAGAGAAATTAGCCATTAGGCTGGAGTGGAAGGAAGAATGGGGTGGAAGGATGGCGGAAAGTGTGGCAGCCTGGGAGAAAGTGCAAGCTGGGGAGAGAAGAAAGAGGCTCAGATGGATGGCAACGTGGCAGGAGAGACGGAAAGAATGCTAGAGAGGAGGGAAGGCATGTGTGGACGCGAGCAAGGCATGGTAGGAAGTAAGGGAGAGGATGTGGGCAGGAAAAATGAGGGTTTTGTTAGGAGGGCCTGGTTGGCAGGCTGAGGAGGTCAGCTATCCCAGGGGAGGTGAAGAGAGTTTTGTATAGGGCAGAAAGCTTAGGGAAAGATGGGCTCCTGCTACAAGAAAGATGGCTGCAGGATAGGGCCAAAAGTTCAGACCAACTGGGGGAGTTTGAAGCTGGAGGCATAGCTCAGCAGTCACGACAACTTCCTGTTCCTTTAGAGAGGACACAGGTTTGATTCAAAACACCCACATGAAGACTCCCAACCATCTTTGACTCCAGTTCCAGGGGTTCAGTACCGCCTTCTCACCCCCACCCAGGAACTATTCATGCATTTGGTGTTCAGAACACGTGCAGGCAAAGCCTCAATCCACAGAAGACTATCTTTTTAAATTTTCAACATGGTGAATTTTTAATAACCTGGAAGAGGTTAGTTTACTCCAGTCATGGTTGAAGCGCAGAGTACAGGAAGGAGGATCTGATGTAGGGTGGGATACCAGGTAGGGGATAGAGGAGGACGTGGGAAGGGAGTAGGCTGACAAGGAGAACAGGAAATCAAGGGTGGATAAAGATTCTGTGCAAGAAAAAGATAACTAGACTAGAGGGCAGGTGTCTCTCGGGGAGGGTGCCAGTATCAGGGCATGGTTTGGAGGCTCAGGCAAAGTACAGGTGCCTTTGGGGAGCTCAAGAGACTTGGTGGTTGAGAGGCTGAGGAGGGACACAAAGACTGGACAGGAGAAGCAGAGACTTGGGTTAGGGTAGCAGGCCGCAGGAGATCCTGCCATGTATGGGGATGTGAGAAATCCTGAAAGGACAGCAGGAGGGCCGGAGGATTGAATGCTGCGGGGGGGGGGGGGGGGGGGGGGGGGGGGGGGGGGGGGGGGGGGGGGGGGGGGGGGGGGGGGGGGGGGGGGGGGGGGGGGGGGGGGGAGGCTGAGTGATCTGGAGGAGGCGAGGCAGATACAGGAGGACGGAAGGATGGCGATGTCATGTGTCTAAGAGAAAAGCAAAGGAGCATAGGGGAAAATGGAAATCTGAGGACCACGGAGGAGGTGGATGGGGAGGATGGCAGAAACAGTGGGCGAGCATGAAGCTGGGGAGGATCGCAGGAGGGATGGATTGGGCAGATTTATGAGTTGGGGCAGGAGGACGGAGGTGGTGGTGGGGCATATGTCTGGAAGACTGGAAATCCTAGGGGTGGGGCTGGGGTTAGGAGGTTTACTACTGGGTCACAGTCTGGGCCTAGTGAGAAGGCTTGGAAAAGGGAAAGAAGCTCCCTGAAAGGTAGGATATTGAGGGCCAGAAGAGTTTTCAGGAGCTTAGGATGATCTGGTCGGGGCTTAGAAGATGGAGAGCAGGAAGCTAGTCAAGTTGCTAAGGGATGATGGGTAGCTGGCTGGGGAATAGCAAAAGTCTGGGGTGAAATGTCAGAAGATGACATTTAAGAAAACAGGGAAGGGGCACAGAAGGCCCAAGGCTGTGAACAGAAGTCTGAGATAAGGCAGGAGTCTAGGTGTCAGGCTAGACAGGGAGACAGGAAATGAGACCAGACGACCTGGGAGACAGGAGGTACAAGTATGACTCAGAAACTGTTCTAGGACACAGTGCTCTAAAGAAGCATAAGGCAGTCACCCAGAGGCCAAAAGATTGGGGAGTAAGACAGGAGGGCAGGGGAGGGGGCCACAGGGAAGGGAGAAGAATCAGGTGCTAATGAATGAGTGCGAGGCAAGTGGAGTGCCAACTACTGGAGAGGAGACTGCCTGATTGGCAGGCCAGCGGGAGACCAGGGGGGCATCGAACAGGAGGATCATGGGGGAGAGAGGGCTGAAGGCTAGGCATGGTGTCTTGTTTGACAAGGAAATGAATCTGAGTAGGTAAAGCAGGATTGGATACTCCAAAGACATTAGGCACTGGGCTGGTGTGGGAAAGAATGGTGATGAGGGATGCAGAGAAGGGTCCCAGCCACCAGCCACGGGGAGAGTGAGAAGCTGGAGAGGTGTACTGTCTCTGTACTACGTGTACTACGGTACTACGCCTATAGTGTGGAGCCTGCACTAGGAGACCATAGGCGAGCCAGGCAAAGGCCTGGAGATTTAAACACACAAAGACACACAGACAGACACGGGCCATCCTTGAAACAGGAATGCCCCCTTTATTGTGTTCCAGAACTGCTTATATAGGGATCCTTAACTGGTAGCCATGCCCTCAGGCAAACCCACCAGAAACCAGTGCCCTGCCACCAGGAACTCCTGAGGGTCTCATGCTCAGAGTAGCTGCAAACACAGGAAAACAAGTTGTTTTGCTCAGAGCGGCTGCAAGCATAACAGGAAATTCAGGGTCTGTGGCCACAGCCCCCAATAGGGAGGAGAGCAGGGAGCCTGGACAGAGGTCAAAAGGCTCTTAGCAAGATGTAAGAAGGCTCTGGTGGAGGGTAGGATGGCAGGAGGACAGAAGGCAGGCTAGAGAGGAGGACAGGGTATGTGGAGGTAAGCAGGAGGCACTGTGCTGGGTAAGGATGGTGAGGGTACAGGCAGGAGGTTAAAGAGTTTGCTAAGAGGCCATGGTTTAGCGGAGGCTGAGGGGATCTAGATGGACTGCAGAAGGCAGGTTTGAGGGAGGGCAGAAGGTTCATAGAAAATGGGAGCCCGCTGTAGGAAAATTGGCTTTACTATAGGACCACAACTTCAGATAACAGGAGGGTCGGAGGCTAGATATCTGTCTCGGCACTCAGAACAACTGTCTGCATCTCCACAGGCTGGAAATTGGAACTGAAGTACCCACATTATCTCATAACAATCTACAACTTCAGTCCCAGGGGATCCGGCATTCTCTTCTGACTCTTCTCGGACCAAGAGTGCCCTTGTTGCTTCGAACACATACACAGGCCAAAGGCCAAGCAGCCACTCACAGAAAATTGTAATGATTGTTAGGAGTGGGCAATTCTTACTAATAGAGAAGAATATAGATTATGCATATGATATAGTAGGAGAGCTGAGTACTGGAAAGAGGTTCTGGTGAAGGTGGGATCCCAAATAGGTTTCGAGGAGGATCTGGGGAAGGTGGGATTCTGGGGGAGAGCAGACAAACTCAAGGGTAGCTTAAGATGTGATGTGAGGGCAAAGACTTGGGGGTGTGTGTCAAGGAAATGGGGAGGCTAAAACCAGATGATTTGGAGCATTGTAGAAAGTTATTATGGGCCTGAGAGAAAAGCAAGATACATGCTGCAGACAGGTTTATTAGTCAGGGAGAACAGAAACTAGACTGGGCTGGCCAAGAAGAAAACAGATGGGTGCAGTAGAAATCTGAGGTTGCCAGGATCAGAGAATGGATGGAGGTTTGGGGTGGGCATAGTTATCTGCGGAGGAGGGCAAGGTGTCCGCTGGTAGATCCAGAGGTAGTCGAAGGACACCAAGTCTAAGAAAGAGGTCAGGAGTTTGAGGGTGAAGGTAAGAGGCTCCAGTAAGTAGGTCCCAAGAGCCATGAGAGATGACCAGACCATGTGGCGGATGTCAGGAGTGTTCCAGACTTGGTAGGAAGGATGAATGCTCCTGAGGAGGGAAGGAGGCTCAGGGGAAGCAGAAGAATGATGAGGATATGTGGCTAGAAGAGGAGGAGAAGGAGCAAATGCCTGCGGAACAGGTCAGGAGAAGGATGGGAAGTAGAATGCAGAAAGTTGGGAAATGTCAGGAGGACCGGAAGATTGGAAATACTGGGTCTGGGAGAATGATGCTGGAGAGAGGAAAGGAGTTTCTCAGCGGGTGAGAAGGCTGGGCTGAAGTTCTTGGAGATAAAGACTCAGCGTTCCGGAAGCAATTCTGGGGTGTCTAGAAATGTCTGCTACAAGGCCAAAAAAAAATCCAGTGGAGGTTTAGAATGGAGGGCAGATAGAAAGAGAAGACGTCAGTCGGCAAAGAGCAGGATATCTAGATGAGTAAAGGCCAGCATCTGTGTTAAAATGTCAACGTGTCAGCATAAGAGAAAAAATGCCTGGGGAAAAGGGGAGGAAGCTTAGGACTCTTGGGTTGGAGGCTGTGGTAAGGCAGAAATCTAGGTATCATGGCTGGGTAAGGTGACTGCGAAGGAGGGAGGAAATCTGGGGAGGACGGCAGGAAGCCCAGGGAGTGCCTAGGATTCCAGGGGAAGACAGGATATTGAAAGGGACGCAAGCAGGCTAGGAAGAGGATGGCCAGGCTCGGCATAGGCCCCTGCAGTGGAGGACAAACGTTTGGGCTCTTAGGTATCTGCATCGACTGGCAGGTTCTTGGCAGGAGCATGGGTGTCTGTGTGGAAATTCAGTGACTACCGCAGGGCACAGTGGTTGTGAGGAGGACGAGACACTCGCCAGGAGCACCACAGGCTGGAAAGAAAGGCAGGAGGTTCAGAAAGACATGAAGTTAGGAGGGCAGAAGGGCAGGGACTATGGAGAAGAAAAGATCGTGGAACTGTAGGAGGCTAAGGAGGGGCCGAGTGCCGGACAGGAGGGCTGCATGCTTGGGCGGACAGCAGGAGTCTGAGACCACAGGAGAGAGGAGGTCAAGGGGACAAAAGTGACTAATATTGGGGAATTCCAGTCTTGTACAAAGGGTAGGAGTCCGAGAAGAAAGCAAGATGCATGGTGCAGAGAGGATCATGAACCAGGGTGGTAGGCACTATGTGGGTAAGAAGAATAAAGGTAAGAGAGAGAGTTAAGAGTCCCTGTGTACAGGAAGAGTCAAAGTCTGGGATGGGCAGGAAGCCGGGGAAGGAGAAGAATGCTCTCTTCCCCCACACAGAGGGGAGTGGCCCATAGATTGGGTAAGGTGACTAGAAGGGGCAGAAAGTTACGCAGGAGGACAAGGAGTATGTGCAGGTGGTCAGGAGGCCACATGGGGAGGGAGGCCACAAGGAGAGTGAGGATGTATGCAAGAGGATGATAGGAGGCCTAAGTTAGGCAGGATGCTGAGGGGACCAGGGTGAACAGTGGAGGAGAAGATGCGTCAGGGAGGGCATAAGGCTCATAGAAAAGGAGCCTGCTGCAGGAAAGTGGGCTGGCGAAAAGACATGCGCGCCCCTCAGCCTGGGAGACTCTGGAGCTGGGCGTCTGTCTCCGGACCCAGGAGCTCCTGCACAGGCCTGCAGTTTGATGTCAGACATGCACATGGGGCATACAGCGGTCTGCAACTCTATCGACAGGGCAACTCAAACACTCTTCTACCCTCTCCCAGGATCAGGGATACAGTTGCTGCTTTGAACAAACACACAGGCATTCACAGAAAATGTGTAATGATTCTCAAGGCAGGGAGTTTTACTAATAGTGAAGAGTTTAGCTTACACATGCGATAGGTCAAGAACTAAATACTGGTGGGAGGGTCTGGTGAGGGTGGGACTCTAAATAGGGTTTAGAGGAGGATCTGGGGTGCATAGAAGACTTGGAGAGAAGGGAGGAAATCAGGGGCAGCTTAGGATCCAAGGTCAGGGTAATGGGCCTAGCTTATGGGGGAGGGAAGGTGCCTGTGGATAGATGTCAGATCGTGGATTTTAGGTGCCTCAGTGAGCAAAAATATCTGTGGAGAAGTGCAAGATACCTGTAGTTAGGTCCAGAATCTGGAGGGGTGCAAAGTCTGCACAAGAGGGCCGGAGGCTCAGGGTAAAGGTAATAGGCCTCAGGAGGGGAGGCCACTGGGAACTATGTTAGGAACATTGGAGGCTGTGCATGAGGGTCCAGTGCTCCCGTGGAGGATGTACAGCTCTGGGAAGGCGGAAAGGTGGTAAGTATAGAGTTCTACAAGGGGAGAGAATGGGGATGGGAAAAGCAGAATCCTGGGGAGCAGGCTAGGAAGGTGTGGGGGAAGGGCAGAAGGCACAGTGGAACTGCCAGACACTAAAGCAGAATGCCCGAGGGAAGGAGGGCTGAGCAAATTGGGGGAGGGGCAGGAGTTTGGAAGTGATGGCAGAAGTCGGAAGGTTGAAATGCTGGCGATGTGGGGACAGGATGTGAAAGACAGAGAAGTTTGTTTAGGGCATATGAGGAGGATAGGAGAAGGGAAGGACATTTCTGAGGAAAGATTAGGGCTCTGGGTTCTAGAAGTAGTTCCGGGATGCTTAGGAATCTGTGTGCCGGGCAAGGAGGATTGGTTGAGACTGTAGACAGGCGTATGGAGGGTGGGAAGAGAGGTCAGCTGATTAGGACAATGTAGCTGACCAGGGGAAGGCCAACTCCTGGGTTGAAATGTGGGAGACTTGGGGCAAGAGGACAGATGGCTGGAGAGGAGGAGAAAAGGAAAAGGACTCGGGTCAGAGGCTAAGATAAATTCAGAATATAGGTGTCAGGGTTCTGAAGGGCGACATTAAAGGAGGGGAGAAGTCTTGGGAGGTTGGAAAGGCTCTGTGCAGGACAGGAGCCTCGGAGTAAGTCAGGAATTTGAGAGAGATCTAGACGATAGCCGAAGGAGCATAGTTCCCTGAGATGGAGGACAAGTTTCTGAGAGGTTAGGGGTCCATGTGGAAGAGCAGACAGATCACGGGAGCTCAAAAAAACCTGCGAAGAGGTTCAGAGCTCTTCAAGGGCGTAGTGTTGCTGCTGAGGGCAGGACACTGAACAGGAAGACAAAAGACTGGGGTGAGGGTAAGGCTTGAGGTTCAGGAGAAGAGATGACTAGGAGCACAGAGGAGAAGAGACGTGGGACAGCCGACTAAGGAATGGGGGCTGTAGAGGAGGGCCATGTGTGGCACTTTATAAGGACAGGGCAGCAGCAGAGAGGAGGATCAAGAGGTTCTGAAAGAAGTAGGCCAGTGGAGTTCTCAAGTTTGGCCAGAGTCTAGGGGAAGGGAGGATTAGGGTTGCCTGAGGGCAACAGGGCATTTCCAGAACTCTGAGGAAAGTGTTGAATTGGACCTGGGTAGTGTGGAGCAGACAATTTTCCTAACGGCCGAGGCATTTTTCTGGTCCCAGATATCCCCTGACTCTCAGAAGTTTTGGCACTACTCTGTAGCCTTCTTCTTTCCTCTCAGGCTCCAACCTTTCCATGAGACTTCTGTCTGTCTTCCCTTCTGTTTGTTTTCACTTCCTCATTTCCTGCCAGCCTCCTCTACAACACCCTGGCTTCCTATCATAACCTCATCCTCCCGCGTAATCTTCAACCCCCTTGACTTTTTTTTTTTTTTTTTTGGTTTTTCGAGACAGGGTTTCTCTGTGGCTTTTGGAGCCTGTTCTGGAACTAGCTCTTGTAGACCAGACTGGCCTCGAACTCACAGAGATCCGCCTGCCTCTGCTGGGTAGAGTCAGATTGCTTAGCTTTGGAGCCAGGCAGGTAGGCACAGACGGTTGGGAAGTGGCTTTGATGAAAGGCAGAACTGCAGGGGAGGACACAAGCCTAGGAAGGAGGATAGAAATCTGTTGTAGGTCAGCAGGAGGTAAAATATGAAATTCAAGGAGGTACACAGGGTAGTGGTGGCGCACGCCTTTAATTCCAGCACTTGGGAGGCAGAGGCAGGCGGATCTCTGTGAGTTCGAGGCCAGCCTGGTCTACAGAGTGAGTTCCAGGACAGCTACAGAGTAGTGCCAAAACTTCTGAGAGTCAGGGGATATCTGGGACCAGAAAAATGCCTCGGCCGTTAGGAAAATTGTCTGCTCCACACTACTCAGGTCAATTTCAACACTGTCCTCAGAGTTCTGGGGAACAGACATTATGCCTCCTTCTGGCCTCCCCGAGGACCAGGCAAGCACTTGGTTGACAGGACATTGACGCAGGCAGAAGTCTCTTTGACACAGGGCGGACAGTTCAGCTAGAAGCTGAGTGTGATAAACAGAACAAAGGTATACTTGAGGTAATGAGGTGAATGAGTAAGAAGCCTCTTGAGGATCTTTAGGGAGATCTGTCCCTGGAGGAGGAAGTAGGCTGCTTATGGCGAGCTTGAAAAACCCAGAAGGGACCCTGTGTAGGAAAGGATGGGTGAAGAAGGCAGCAGGCTCTGGAATGGTCGGAGACTAGGGGAGGGCAGACACCTGGAGAACAGACCAGGAGGGAGACAAAGGTGACAGTGGGCTGAGGAGGAGAGGGCCAGAGGCTCGAGGGGCTTACGAAAACTAGAATCAGTCACCAGAATGGGTGACGGGTTGTCTGCCCGGGTGATGGGTGGGGATCATACCAGGCAATTTGGGGGGACTGTAGGAACCTGGTCCATGAAACAAACTTTGGGCAGGAGGCTTGGAAAGACTCTAGTTTACTCTCAAGATGGTTGGAACAGAAAGTAATGAGGAGACTCAGTTGTAGCATGGGATGCTAGGGGTGGAGGAGGAGAGGGAAGAGGTGAGGGGTGCTGTGGGGTGGAAAGTTGAAGGAAACTTTGGAAGCTATGGGAGAAGGAACGCCTAAAGAGGAACCCCATAGTGGTTAGTATAGCTTAGGAGACTGGTGGAAGGAAAGACTGAGAAAAAAACACATAAAACTGGAGGAAAGGCAGGCGTCTGGAGGGACAAGTGAGTATGAATTTGGGTGAAAGGCTCAAGTGGAGCGCAGATCTGTGGTGGGGACCAGGTACGTGGCTGGAGGCTGTGGGAGCTAGCAGGCCTGTTGTTGGCTAGATAGGCCCTCAGGAGGTTCAGGAATCCATGGTCTAGTGGGAGGCCACAAGCCTGGGTCGGACAGCTAGAGGCCGAGAATGACAGACTTCTGGAAAAGGCAGAAGGCTCTGAGGGGGTGGTCACAGGGTTCAAGGAATATGGTAGGAGGCTAATGAGTGGCAGGGTCTGTAGAGGAGCCCAGGGTCTAGAATGGAAAGTTAGATGGTTGAGGATAAAAGCTAGATGCTCCAGAAAGTGAGGAGCTGGCGGGGGGGGGGGGCAAGAGGATTAGCATGAGCCAAGAGAGCCATAGGGACCCAGAAACTGAAAGAGGACAGTAAGGTGAGAAGGTGGGGGGGGGGAGGTCAGGGGGAATGTTAAGGGTCTCGGAGGATGGCAGAATGCTTGGGTGGAGGAGACCGAGAAGGATAGGAGCCAGGAGCCTTTGTGGTGTGTGGAACTGACAGAGATGTAACAGTAGTGTCTGGCAGAGGGCAGAAAGCTCTGGTGGTCCAGGAGCCAGGGGAGGATCCCGGAAATTGACTAAGGCGAGCAGGCGCCTCAGGGTATGAAGTGAGCATGAGAGAGAGTAGATTATCTCAGAGTAGGGACAGGAGTCTCAAACTAATGGTGTGTGCCTGCGGGAGAAAGGACAGCTGGAGAAAGGCAGAGAGGGTCCTGCTGACTGGGGTGGGTAGTAGAAATTTAGATGGCAGTGCAGAAGGCTCTGGGGAGGAATGGAAGCTGGGTTCAGGAGAGGGGGTTCCGCTAAATGGTAGGAGTCTGAGAATTAAGCATGCTGTTCAAGGAAGGGTAAGAAAGGGGGAACTGGGCACCAGGCTGGGGAGACACTCGGAGCGTGTTTATCATGGCAGTGGGCACTGGGATTTGGGGAACCCAAAGCAGGGTATAAGGCTTAGGAAGAGTACATGACACCGGGAAGGGAGCCAGTAGTTAAAGGGACAGCGAGAGGCTTGGAAACAGGTCTAGGGTGAGTGTAGGAGACTTCAGAATGTTCCATGTGAATGGAGAGGGCTTTAGGCTTAGGGGGAATGCAGGCTTTATGTGGAGAGGGGGATAACAGGGGAGAACAGGAGACTCATGGGATGGGGCTGTGCTAGAGGTAGAAGGTTTTGTGGGAGAGCAGGAAGCTGGGAGAAGATGTCAGAAGGCTTCTAAAGTTAGGCTCTCAAGGGAGGGCTGGAGCGCAGACTAGGTGGGCAGGGCAGGGCAGGACAGGGAAGTAGGATGTGGGGGTACAAGCATTGAGAAGACTGGAGAACACGGTGCTAGTGATGAGGAGGTCAGGAAGCAGCGGGGCAGTAGGCTTCCAAGTAGGGCAAGAAGTTCAGGGAATGGTGCTGGAGGTAGGGTGAGGAAGCCACACAGGAGGGCAAGGGGTCAAGAGGAGAATAGGCTCCTGGGGAACACAACAGCAGGATGTGGAAGAAGCCAGGACACTGGGGGTAAAGGTTGAAGACTGGGTGGATAGCGAAATGGAGAAAGAGGCCAGGGTCTCAGGAAGAAGCCAGGGAAGAAATGGATGTGCAGAGAGGGGCCATCATTTCCCAAGTAGGAGGATTCCTGGGGGACTCAGAGTTAAGTCCAGCTTGGGTTTGGGGTTCAAGTGACACCCATGGCTTGTACCAAGAGCTCTCCAGGGGTCAGAACACCTTGATAAGAACAGCACGCCCAACATCCCTGGCAGTGACTCTCCGTGTCATTTGCCAGCACACGCACATACCCGAGGCCCTGGGCTCCACAATCTTGGTCCCAATCATCCTGCCAGGGTTCTGACGTCCTACCCCCTCTGCAGAACCACAGAGTCTCACAAACATAGAGATCAGACCCACGTTTTTGTGTGAAGAGTCAACTGTGTGCTTATGGGATGCTGAACAGCTCTATTCCTGGGGACTGGATGGTCACTTAACCATGGGCAAACACTATTGCAAGACTAACGCTGAATTGCACTCAAATGTGGGTACTTTCCTGATCTCAGAAGTATAAGAAAGGTTCTAAGGAACTTTTGTGTCCCAGCTAGTGTCAATAGGTCAAAATTCTTCCCCATTGGCCCACCAAGCGAATTTGACAAGGGGACACGGACCCACTGAGGACAGGTGCAGGCCTCTAGGATCTTTGTACCCTGTGTTCACAGCTAAGGACAGCCTCTCTGAGGTGTCTCCTGCAGTGAAGTCTATGGCACTGTGTGCCCAGGGACTACCTTCCAGTTGTGTCCGCTCTCTTCTGAGAGATTCAGTCTTCCACTCAAATAAGTACACCAAACCACGCAACAGCCTGAATAACCGCCCGATGCCGCAGTAGGAACAGCCATTGCAATAGCAGCATGAATGCCTGGACATCGTGACCCCCTGTGGTCACCTCGTGGTCTTCTGCCTCACTCATGGGAGACAGTGCCAGATGGCGACTGGGCAGCCCCCAGGGCAGTGAGGCTCCTCCTACCACCCCAGCAGCTCTGCAGGAGGTGGTCCACAGCCTCTTGTGGAGCTGGTAACCAGTGGGCATTGTTCCGCCCACCAACCAATGACAGTGCTCCATGCACTCACAGTGCCCCACTGGCCAATGGCAGGCGCTGAGAGGAGAACCATGAATCCTCTTGTGCCTTTTTCCCCAAGCCATAGGACGATCATGGAAATGCATTGCCTTGTGAAACCTGGGCTACTCAAAGAATGGTTGGAAAGATATTGTTTCAATGTTGTCTGAGAATATTAAATTCCAGCTTAGGCGCTAGAACACAAAGGTGTCCCTGGGTGTAGAAGCGAAGTTCAATGTGCACTCAACAGAAGGACGGGCGACTTCGTGGTTAGACAGTGTTTAACAGCAACTGTGGTGGCTGCTGTAGTAGTGGGGATCATGCTACTAAGCCACAGTTTAGCAACTTAGTGTTCTCGAAGGGGCGTGGCTCCTGGAAGTATTTCACTTCGGAGTCTCGCAGGGTGCCTGGGCTAGGGGTCCTGAGCCATGTTCAACACCAGCCATCTCTGCTCAGCTCCTCTGATGGAAACCAGTCATGCGTTATCACAGAAGCCCCACCCGGTCAGGGTCAGCCTTAGTATGCGAAAATTCTATGTGAGCATCACCTTTCCTCATTTGTTTAGCAAGTCCCTGTGGGCCACAGCCGCATCTCTATCATGAAATTAGTGGATAAATAGGCAATTGCCTTCATCGTGGCTTAATTTTCTTGAAGCCTGAGGAAATCAGAACCGACCCAAAGGGTGACATAAAGAAGTAAATGCCCACAGTGGAAAGTCCTCAACAAGAAAGCTGACACAAAAGTGCCCTTTGAAAATGAGGTTTACTGTAACAACGGGACTTCAAGGATGCACCCGGGCCTCGTGATGGAGGAGAGTTTTAGAGAGAAGAAAAAGCAGTACATGGAGAGTGATATGTGAAGGGGGGGGGCTTCTCTTTAAATTCCAGACGTTGGTTCATTAAGAGTGAGAATAAGATTATTTTTACTTAACAGCTAATAGCCATTTACAAGTGAGCACATGCCGTGTTTGTCTTACTGAGTCCGGGTTACCTCAGGATGATTTTTTTACTAGATCCATCCATTTTCCTGCAAATTTCAAGATGCCATTGCCTTTTACAGCTGAGTAATACCCTGTTGTGTAAATGTACCACATTTTCTTTATCTGCTCTTAAGTTGAGGGGCATCTAGGTTGTTCCAGGTTCTGGCTATTAAGAATAATGCTGCTATGAACACAGTTCAGCAAGTGTCCTTGTGGTAAGATTGATTATCCTTTGGGCATATTCTCAAGAGTGGTATAGCTGGGTCTTGTGGTAGAGTGATTCTTCTCAGTTTTCTGAGAAACTGCCACACTGCCTTCCAAAGTAGCTGTACAAATTGGCACTCACACCACAAATGGAGGCTTGCTCCTCTTGGTCCCCATCCTCTTCAGCCTGAGCTGTCACTTGGGTTTTCTACCTTAGCTATCCTGATAGGTATAAATTGGAATCTGAAGGTCATTTTGATTTGCATTTCTTTGATGGCTGAGGTCATTCAACACTTCTTTAAGTGTTTCTTGGCCATTTGGTATTAGCTGTAAAGTGAAGGGTAAGCATGCTACAAACCACAGACCCAGAGAGGCTGAATGAGAAGAAAAGCTCAAGGGGGTAAATGTATGAAACTCCCTGGGAAGGGGAATAGAATATATTTCCTGGTTGTCCGGGGCATGCGGGCATGGGACCAGGACGGATCAGGTGGGAGGATGGAGGGAGACAGTACCGGGAGAGACAGCTGGAACTGGGGAGCATCTGGGGTGTGAGATTGACACCTACTACAATGGAAACCCCAGGAATCTCCTAGGGCAATACTGGGGAAGAGTCCTTGTAATGGGGATATGGAACCTGAACTGGCCTTCTTCTGGAGCCAGGCAAGGCTTCCAGTGGAGCAATTAGGACACCAACCTAGCTACACAGGGCACCAGACGGACAGGGCCCCAGCACATCCCTCAGACACCAACACAACCCCAGATGGTGGCTCAGAACCCAGGAATCTGCATGGGCTGTGGCAACAGGGGCCTCAGAAATCAACACAAATCCTGACTGCTAGAGGGACACAGAACTTCTGGGAGTGGCCAACCTAAGACTGGTCCAACTTGAGACCCATGCCACACAAGGTAGCCCACTCGTCCCACTCCCTGGAGGGGCAGGAACCAGAGGCATATTAGCCCAGAGACCTAGGATAGAAACAAACAAAAGAAATAGAAAGAGAGAGAGAGAGAGAGAGAGAGAGAGAGAGAGAGAGAGATCAATGAAATGGCTGCTGTACTCAGACTGAAGCCTGGCATAATCATCATCAGAGAGGCTTCATTCAGCAACTGATGGGAGCAGATGCAGAGGTACACAGCCAAGTCAGAAATCCTATGGGAGAGGAAGGACTGTAGGAGTCAGAGGCCTCAAGGACAACAAAAGAAAAGGCCCCAGGATCAACTAATCTCTGCTCATAGGGGCTCACAGAGACTGAACCCACAACCAGGGAGCCTGCATGGGGCTGATGTAGGCACTCTGCCTATGTTATGGCTGTGTAGCTTGATGTTATTGTAGGACTCCTAACAGTGGGAACTGGGGCTGTTTCTGACTCTTTGGGCTGCTTCTGGGACCCTTTTCCTCCTACTGGGTGGCCTCACCCAGCCTTAATTATGAGGGGAATGTGCCTAGGCTTGTTGTAACGTGATATGCCACCTTTGGCTGAGATCCCTGAGATCCCTGTCATTTTCTGAAGGGAAACAGGAGGAAGAGTGGATCTGGACAGAGGGGATGGGGCAAGTGGGAGGAGGGGAGAGAGAGGAAAGTGCAGGCAAGATGTAAGATATGAGAGGAGACATTAAACTAGAAAAAAGCGCGAGAATAAGCTGGGCATGGCGGCAATCGCCTTTTGTTCTGGCATTTGCAAAGACAGAACAGGAAGATCTCTATGAGTTTGACACCAGCTTGGTCTACATACTGAATTCCAGGCTAGCCAACCCTATTGTGGGATACTGTCTCGGAAATCAGAGAAGAAGGCTGAAAGTTAGAAGGAACTGGGGAGAGCAAGAGAGATGGCAGGGGAGGGGCAGCCAGAGAAGCCCTTCATTTATCAGGCTCCATGTCCAGACCGAATCCACTAGCAGGCTCTGGGAGGAAGCTCAGACTAGTCGCCAGAAAAAACTAAGGTCTGACCTTATAAGCATTTAACAGTGGCAAGAAAGTCCTGAATCATGTGATTTAGTTCAGCGTTGCTATGCGACAGGATATGGGGAAATCAGGGGCCGTGCATTGACAGCTCTCAAGTCTCATGACATGCTGCTTTTTTCTTTTAATTTCACACAGTTTCTGTACTGAATCTTTGGTAATTTACCACCAGGCCCCCCAACTGTGCCCATCTCCTAGTCCCTCCACATCGCCCCTTCCCCCAGCAGGAGCCCCTCACATTTAGTTGCAAATGCTCATTGCAACCAGTCACTGGTCTGCTTCAAGGGCTCTGGTTTCTGGAACAGCATCATGGCTGGATGATTGCTGAAACTCCTCTGGGATCTCTTGACTGCCCCGAGTCATGGAGATATTGCTATTATCATTCCACGGGACCAGTCCCTTCACAAGCTGCAGCTTGTCCTAGATGGGGGCAGCTGTAGGGTGGGCCGACCCATGGACCAGCTGTGGGCCTGGGTGGTAGTTCAGCTGGTCAGCCCAGGTCATCAGGCCACCCCCCCCCCAGGCGAGGGGTGGAGCCAGCTCCCCTAAGCTCATGCCATCAAGGTCAGCTCACAGGTGGTGGCAGGTGGGGCCATCTCTCCTGAGTGGGGGGTGCAGCTTTTCCATGAGGGCTGTGGCCAGTTCTCTTACTGCAACAGCCAGGAAGGAGTAGGGACAGCTATCCCAGGGCCAGAAAATGGCCGAGCTGGCTCAGCATGGCCCTCTGATTCCATGAAGCAAGGTTCGCATGGCCCCTGAGGTCACAGGGGTTACAGACCCCAGTTTGACCCTGGATGACATCCTGGCTCCAGGTGGCAGGGCAGGCTACTCAGATCAGGATGGCTCTGGTGGCTGCATGCCCCCACCCCCAACACCAACAAGGCCACATGGCCCTGATCCTGGACTTCCATGTAGCCTTTGGTGACATCGCAGACCCTGGCTATGGCAAGACCACAGACCTAGACACCCAGACATGGTACTTGCCAGCATCTGGGTCTGGATGTCACCATGGCCCCTCGGGTCAAGAGACCTCAGAGTCAGCGTGGTCCTTGGACACTAACATGGTCCCAGATCTTGGGCATCCACATGGTCATAGACTAACAGGAAGCTCTGACATCCCTGGCTGCAATAGGATCCTGGAACCAGACATGTTCCTCAGTGGCAGCTCGGGTCTGGATGCCACCATGACTCCAGATGGCTGCACAGATCACCCAGACAGACAGGGCCCAGGCAACTGCACATCCCTCAGACACCAACACAACCCCAGGTGTTGGCTCAGACCCAGGAATCCGCATGTGCTCTGTGGCAACAGGAGCCTAGGATATCAACATAAATCCTGACTGCTAGAGGGACACAGACCCAGACAGGGGCCTCAGCAGCAGCCCAGGCCCACATGACACCATGACACTGGATAGAAGGACATGCCACTTAGATCTGTATGGCACGGGATGCAGCATGGCCCATGGGTACCAATAAGGTAATCAGACCTCAGGCAACCACACAGTTGCAACAGGAGGCACAGGCAGCAACTCAACCCCCAGCTGCCGTACACCCATGGATCCAGACATGGTCCTAGGTAGTAGCTTGGGTTTGGATGACACCATGGCCCCAAGTGGCAGTACGGGCCACCAAGATCAGCATGGCTGCCGTGGCAGAATGTGTGTTTGACACCTGCATGGCCACAGATGGCAACCCCAGACCCTGGGCATCCTTGTGACCTTTAGTGGTATCATGGGACATATTGCTTGCCAACTCGGTGGCAGACAGAGCTGCTGGGAGGTGTGGCCTGACTTAGGCTATGGGTCTAGGCTGAAAAGTGGAGGTCCACAGTCTAATAAAGACCCTGAGGGCATCTTTCACTGGGTGTGATTGCCCATTAGAACTCTAGGGGCTCTCTACCCGTCACACCTGAATGCCTAGCACAGACACTATCTGAACACTGTCACTTCTGACTCTTCTCCCACATCTGCTGAGGACATGGCTCTGGATTTTCCGGCTTCCTAGTGAGTTTCAGAATATCATTTTGTGGTCATGTTGGCAAATGTTAAAATCACTCCCAACTTTTATCCCAGACAATGTTGTTTCTTTCCCCTTGGCCCATAGACACGCTCCTGAACAACAGTCAAGTGGAAAGGGTGTAAAAACTCTGTGTGGTGGCAGAACCCACAAATGGAGGAAGGGGAGATAAACTGTCCGGAAGATTCAAGTCACGTGAGAGCAGTCGCTTGGACCAAGTGGGCCAAAACACAGGGGCCGTGAGTACACACATCAGGAAGACTCTGCCGCACGGTTAAGCACGAACCATAATGTCTTTTGTGTCTGCCTTCATTTTCCCCCTCTCAACGTTACTTTGGGTCACTTGTTTACTTTTGAAGAGACATGTTTTTCACTCAGGGAGTATCTATCCTGGAATCTGTGATGTCTGATCTGTGTCGTTCCTGTATAAGGTTGAAGGCAGAGCTGAGTCACTGTCCTCGGGCTCCGGTCACCTTGAAGGGCACAAAGGATGGCTTTCCTGCAGGACAGTCTCACCCACCATGTGAACAACTAGTGATGACGGAGAGTCTGCACCCTGCCACGGACCATTTTACAGGAATCGTGTTGGACCTCTCTGGTGAGATTAGGAGAGCCATGCTTTCTCCTAGGTCTGGGCTTAGGCTTATGGTCCCTCTGCTTCATGCACCAGACCGCCTCACATACCCCTGTCATGTTGATAGTGGCACACACACCAGGCTCTCATTCGGGCCAGAGAAGAGGCAGGCTGGCCAGCTCCTTGACCTCTGTCCCCAGGAGCCTACTTGGATCTCAGGGCCTATCCAAATTCTACACAGAAGTCCCTTGGGCCCTGACATGGAACTGAGCCAAGAAGTGCCAGCACACCGTTCTCAGAAGGATCAGGGAGGTGACCACGAGCACACCCACTCTCCCTGGCCAGAAGGAGCTGTCTGTATCTACCTAGGGCGCCATTCTCCTAAGCTCAAGCCACACAGAAACCAGCAGTAGGCCACTGACTGGACCTTCCCCCCTCCCCTATATGATGCAATCCCTGTCATTTCACCTCAATACCAGTCATTCTCAGGAATGCTCCATGCCCCAGGACACCCTGAACTGGGCCTTACGTCCTCTTCAGGTGACACTCCACGGTTGGACCCCAAGGCAGGACCTGCACATGGATCCCTCAGGGGCCCACTTAAGGGAGCCTTCGGGAGGGGCTCACATTCAGAGAGGGTACTGAGGGCTGTGAGAAGGGCTGGTGTGCAGGCCTGGGGCCTCAGGAGTCCCCTCAGGAAGTGGTGAGTGTGATAGGAAGAATGCCTGCCTCCGGGGCAAGTGTCATTAGAAGAACCAGACAGGCCACAAGAGCAGAACTGTGTACAAAGACCACCGGCCAGGCCTTCTCAAGTCGCACCTGGTAAGAAGAGACGTCAGGGCAGGGAGCACAAGGACCCCAGTGGATGCACTACAAGTCAGGGCTAGACGGCTATCCATGCCAGTGCTGAGGTGTGCACCATGCAGAATTTCCAGCTCTTCCCAAGCAAGCTCCAAGGCCCTTCTCATCATTGTGAAAACAGTCTCACTAAGAAGGAACCCCCAACCCTCACTGCAGCCATGTCTTTGCAGTTCCCAGACTTTGTCCTGCTGCCCTGAATTCTGGAACTAGGCAGTTCCCAGAGCCGAGCAAGGGCCTGAGAGCACCAAGGCCGGCTGGGGACTCCCGCCCACAAGCTGTGGGAACATGGTTGGGGTCTCCCTGAGAACTCTTCCTGGGTCTCCCCGTCTTCACCATAGGATGAGGGCACAGTTGTGCATACACCAGAAGCCACCTCACAGCCCCTGATTATGCTTAAACCCACAGACTCCTTGGTCTCCCCACTCTGAGGTGCTGGTCATTAACCAAAAATGAGCTGAAGAGGTGCTTGTGTCCTTTTGAGTTCTAAACAAACCCAAACCAAAGAGTGATTAGACAACACAGTGAGGGACGTTAAGTCTCAGGTGTTCATTTACCAGGGGGTGTCCAGATGAACCAGGAATGCTTGGAGAAAGCCATGCCCATTTGTCGACCCCAACCTTTAGACCAACCTGCAGTGTGGGATGGACAAGCTTTGGGGAGGAAACACGGGGCAGCATGAACTTCTCTGTTTTGTAATGAGCTGGGTGATCTCGGGGCTCCATGGGCTTCACTTCCGGGGTCTATGAGTTGGTGCACACTTGTAAATAACCGTTCTCTGGGTTTTCGTGGCTCTGGGAAGAAACTACTATGAAGAGTGATTGAGAAAATGAGCAGATGAATTCTGAGCGCTCAGGGCTCGAACCCAGGTGTTTCTACCACCTTGCTGCCTGTGAAAGTTCTAGAAGGCCATCTTCCCTTGCCTCTACTGCCATCTGGTGGCTGTAGCTGTGTTCTGCACCTGGCAACACAGGATCCTCCCACTTCTGTGACTCTGAATTTGCTACTCTTTTCCCCACTGCTTTCAGTTTTTCTTGCAAAAATATTTATATGCATTTGATTGGGCTTGCCCGCAGAGACCAGAGAAGGGGGTCCGAAGTCCTGGAGATGCAGTCACAGGGTTCCAAATCTTAATTTGTTATATGTGATTCAACACTTATTTAGAAAAATTGATTTACTTACCCTGTTTGTAAATTGAGTCCAACTCTTCTTTAGGAAAATAGATTCTTTTTAAAAATAATAGCACACATTTGAGAAGCCTACATCTTAACTAATGGGAGCAGCCACAAGACTGGCAGCCTCATTTACTAAGGTTAAAAATATGTTCCATGTAACTTCACTACCGTCTTAGTTAAGTTGACCAGTGGTAGAGAAAAACTAGGGCAGCAATAATAAAACTTCTTAGCCTACAGAGCCTTCTGCTTATCTTCCTACCTCCTTTGTAGACTAAGGAGAAGACAATAGGTCCCAAAAATATCTTATGATGATGGATTTTTACCACTGAATATAATCCAAGTTTATAAATTGCTAAGGTTATAAAGGGGTTCTCAAAGTAACAAAACTCGACTTAGATACGTATGTCTAACTACTTGTGTCTTGGTAAACTCTGTTCTACAACAGGCTACTATGTGTTAGGTAAAAATTAACAGGGAGTGCTTTGGAGGGAAGGTCCGGGACGCGAGAGGAGGGGGAGAGGGAGAGGGAACTGGGATTGGTATGTAAAATGAAAAACAGAATATATTTGATAAATGATATACATTTGATACATGGGGTTTACAAGCTCCCTGGTCTTGTCAGTTGATAGAAACTGACTTAAAGATAGACATGCAGCCACTTTGACTTTGTTAACTTTGCTCAGCATTAGATATTTGGGAAAAGAGAGTACAAAAGAAACATCTGTTTCCCTAAACAATAGCTGGATTCAGGTTACATATGCAGTAAGTACTTGTATTTTCAAATTAAGAGTTGAGTCATACATAGTGAATTCAGATTTCACCTGTTATTACAAGTTTGAAGTTGATGTCTTTGTTGCAGGTTTATAATTTTTTAAACCATATTCAGCCAGCATACCAATCCGGAGACAGAGTTATAGCATAGTCTTCAGAGACTAAACTAATGAGAGCAGGGCCCAGGGAAATCATAGCCATGAAAGACTTTCAAGAGTGGGAAGTGGAGAGACCTTAGATATAAGAGACCTTTGGAAGGAGGGGGAAGAGTAAGGTTTCAAATGAGAGACTTGGGGATTGTTTGTGCGGCGGCAGAGGTTGTTACATCCGAGAGAATTTGAAAATTGGACATGCCCGTCATTGAGCTTTGATCTGTACTGAGGCATACCTGCTTGCAGGAAGACAGCAAAGGCTCGATGAATTTATGTCCCTGGGGAAACAAAGGGAACTCCTGAGAGAGGGGTTTCCTATGAGCGCCAAGAGGGAGCTGAGAGACAGCAGAAGTGGTCCAGCCTGGCTTAGAGGAATTGTGTCACTGCAGGAAGGAGCTGAGGAGAGGGATCAGGGCAGAGAAGAAGCAGCAAGCAAGGAAGGATCATAGGGGGTGACAGGTTGGCTCCCAGAAATCAGGAGAGAGAAGGCAGAAAAGGAGCTGAGCTGAGGTGGTTAGTGTCCTTGTGACAAGGTTTCAGACTGAAGAGGCTTGTCAAAGAAAAATGTCCTAGTTGTGATGTGGAGGCACACAACTTTAATCCCAGCACTAGTGAGGCAGAGGAAGGCAGATCTCTGTGAGTTCAAGGCTAGTATGATGTACAAAGAGCTTGTTACAGGACAGGTTCCAAAGCTACAGAGAAACCCAGTCTTGGAAGAAAAAGAAGGAGGAGGAGGAGGAGGAGGAGGGAGGGAGGGGAAGGAGGAGAAGAGAAAACTGGCCTGAATCCCAGAGAAAAGGCATCCTTACTAATGTGAATGGGGCATGATAGAAGTGAGGAGGCTTCCTGGCACACTGAGGAGGGGAGGATTTTGGAGTAATCAATGCAGGCAGCTCCGTGCTGGACACACTTATCCAGTGGAGGAGACCAAAGGCCTGCTGAAGTTTGTTGGAATGGGCAAAGCTTTAGTAACTGTCTTTAGTAGCACAGAGAGATGTGTTCCTGTGGAGGGCATAGCAGCGATACCCAGGCTGTGTAGCAGGTCCCACAGGACACTGTAGCAGGCCCCACAGGACGCTGTAGCAGGCCCCTATGGAGGGCACAACAGAGATTCCCAGGCTGTGTAGCAGGCCCACAGGAATGTGTAGCAGGCCCCACAGGTCACTGTAGCAGGCCCCTGTGGAGGGCATAGCAGAAAAAAAAACAAGCCTTTTTAGAAGGCCCCACAAGACCCCCTAGCAAGCCCCTCAGGACGCTGTAGAAGGTCCCTGTGTAGTGTATAGCAGAGATACCTAGGCTGTGTAGCAGTCCCACAGGACGAAATAGCAGGCCCCTGGGGAGGGCATAGCAGAGATACCCAGGCTGTGTAGCAGGCTCCACAGGACGCTGTAGCAAGCACCAAAGGACACTGTAGTAGGCCTCTCAGGACCTGTTAGCAAGCCGTACAGGATGCTGTAGCAGGCCCCACAGGAGGCAGTAGCAGACCCCAGAGGACACTGTAGCAGAACCCTATGGAGTTCATACCAGAGATACCCTGGCTGTGTAGCAGGCCCCACAGAACGCTGTAGAAGACCCCAGAGGACACTGTAGCAGGCCTCTATAGAGGGTATAGCATATATACCCAGGCTGTGTAGCAGGCCTCCAGGACGCTGTAGCAGGCCCCAAGAACTCTGTAGCAGGCCCCTGTGGAGGGCATAGAAGAGATTCCCAGGCTGTGTAGCAGGCCCCACAGGACACTGTAGCAGGCCTCTATGGAGGGCATAGCAGAGATAGCCATGCTGTGTAGCAGGCACCACAGGACTCTGTAGGAGGCCCCACAGGATGCTGTAGCAGGACCCTCAGGACTCAATAGCAGGCCCCACAGGACACTGTAGCAGGCCCCTATGGAGGGCATAGCAGAGATACCCAAGCTGTGTAGCAGGCACCACAGGATTCTGTAGGAGGCCCCACAGGATGCTGTAGCAGCCCCCTATAGAGGATATAGCAAAGAAACCCATGTTGTGTAGCAGGCACCATAGGACGCTGTAGCAGATACCACGGGTCACAGTAGAAGGCCCCTGGGGAGGGCATAGCAGAGATGCCCAGGATGTGTAGCAGGCCACACAGGGTGCTATAGCAGGCCCCTAAGGGAGGCATAGCAGAGAAACCAAGGCTTTTTAGCAGGCCACATAAGACCCTCTACAGGCCCCTCAGGACGCTGTAGCAGGCCCCTGTGGAGGGCATAGCAGACATACCCAAGCTGTGTAGCAAGCCCCATAGGACGCTCTAGCAGGCCCCACATGACCTGGTAGCAGGCCACACAGGTCGCCGTAGCAGGCTCCATGGGAGGCTGTAGCAGGCCCCTGTGGACACTGTAGCAGGTCCCTCGGGACCCTTAGCAGGCCCCACGGGACGCTGTTGCAGGCCCCATAGAAGGGTTTGAAGGCTCCAAGCACCTGACAAGCACTCACAGCATAGACAAGGAGAAGAATGGATAGAGCACATGGAGGGAGGAGTACCTGACGAGGCCAACTCTAGGATTTGGGATCAATTTTGGTGTCTGGCAGGAGCCAGCACAAACAAATGATGCCTATGTACCTTAGGGAAGTCAGGTCAGCAGCTTGGCTCAAAGAGGCTGGGTTTCTTTGAGGGGAACTCTTTTAGGCCAATCACGTGGTTTCAGCACCAGATTGGAAAAAGAAAGAAAGAAAAGGAGGACATGACTGCTCCTAGGTTTTGGTGGAAGGGAAGGTTTATTGTCGAGAAGATCCAGAGCACAGCAGAGGCATCTGTGGGCATCCCGAGTGGACAGGACCAGCACAGAGCCAAGCCCTGTGAGGACAGAGAGGAGTGCAGAGCCAGGAGACCAAGAGGCAAAATGGGTAAAAAAAAAAAAAAAGTCTGACGTGGAAGAGCACCCGAGAGAAGGGCACCCAGCTCAGTCCCTGGTCTGAAGGTTAGGCTATGGGGCTGGATATGCCAGCCATGAGGACCTGTAAGAGGTAGGTGAGGACTGAGGTATGATGGCCTTTTCCTCCCTCCTAGGCCTTCTAACCTTATTTTGTTTGTTGCTTTATTTTCTACTAGAAACAGGGTAATGTGTGCACTGAACAGCTAGCTCCCAAGGGATGTTCACATCCTAGGGTCTGGGAAGGAAAACACAGCATCTGGCTAGGAAAGGGCTGTGAATATGTGCAGGAAAATCCTTAATTGCTCTCCTAATCTCCAGTGATATGGAACTGCACCGTCACCAAAAGATGCCGGGAATCCAGTACCTTCCCAGACTGTCTGACTCTTCCTCATTAGTGCCTAGGTAAGCCAAGTTCCTGTCTCTGTGCTTTAGGCCCCTACTGTTCCCAACCTTAAGAACTACTCCACAAGCAGTCGCCTGAGGCTGCCCAGAAACACGCCTGCGCAGTGGTGACCACCAAGGTTCGTCCACCCCCACCCCCCTCCAGCGCCAGCCTCTCAGGCTCTGCATTCAGGCGGAGCCCCGCCCACAGCCACCCTCCGCCAGGGCCCGCCTCCGCACGCACGCACTTCCGGTGACGCCTTGGCACTGACAACCTGTGAGCTCAACAGCCCCTGCAAAGCCCAGCAGACCCCGCCGAGAGCCCAGCGACTCTGCAAAGGGTCCGGCCACCCCGCGACGAGCACAGCGGAGTAGGGGCAGCGCCATGGACCGCCGCAAGCTGCTGTTGCCGAAGCGCTCCAAATCCTGGGCCAACCGCCGTCGCAAGCGTCAGCCTAACCCCATCCCGTTTCCCGAGCTCTTTGATGGCAACACCGAACGCCTCCCGGATTTCATCGTGCAGACGGGCTCCTACATGTTGGTGGACGACAAGGTCTTCGACACCGACGAGCTCAAGGTGACGTTCCTCATCACCCGCCTCAAGGGCCCAGCCCTGAAATGGGTGATCCCTTACATCGAGCAGGACAGCCCCCTGCTCAGCGATTACAATGGCTTCTTGGCCGAGATGAAGCGGGTGTTTGGATGGGAGGAGTCCGATGACCTCGATGATTCCACCTCAGAAGAGGAACAGTGATGGGTGCTCTGGGAGGGTGGGCTGCTGCCGCCCGCCTCGCTGCAGCCAGGGTCGCCTGGCCGGGGGCGGCCTCCCATCGCGCCCCTTCCTGCCCGCGTCCCGAGATCTCGCATGCGCGCCCCTGTCCCCTCCTGTGTCCTCCCTGCCTTTGTTCCAAGAATAGCTCTCTAGGCTTCTGCTGCTGCCCCTGTCGGGCCTGGCTCTGGAGAGCATGATGCCTCCCAGGGCTGACAGCCCAGCCCCTCCCAGGCACGTTTGGACACTGTCCAGGGCTCCAGCTGCAAGATGGACTCCTGTCACATAATGGACAGATCACCCGCCGCCGGACGCTGTCCACTGCCTCCTGCCTGGTGGACAGCCTGCACCCATCCGCCCACGGGGCCTGCCCTGCCGCTGCCCCTTCACGTCCCTGCCCCCACCACGTCCCTGCCCCTACCATCTGTGGAAGGACCGCTGCCCTTAACTGATCTGGACTCATCTCACTGGGAGGTACCTGAGCTTCCCACAGCCCTGGACATTAATTCACCTTGAGCGGGACC
>NW_026068361.1:0-784 GCF_014885135.2 Alexandromys fortis
ACTGATTTTTTGGAGTTGATCTTGTATCCTGCCACATTACTAAAGGCGTTTATCAGCTGTAGGAGTTTTTGGTAGATTTTTTGGGGTCGCTTATGTATACTGTCATATCATCTGCAAATAACGAAAGCTTAACTTCTTCCTTTCCAATTCGAATCCCCTTGATCCCCTTACGTTGTCTTATGGCTATTGCTAGAACTTCAAGCACTATATTGAAGAGGTATGGAGGGAGTGGACATCCTTGTCGTGTTCCTGATTTTAGTGTGATGGCTTTGAGTTTTTCTCCATTCAATTTAATGTTAGCTGTTGGCTTGCTGTAAATAGCTTTTATTATATGTAGCTATGACCCTTGTATCATTAATCTCTCCAAGACCTTTATCATAAAGGGGTGTTGAGTTTTGTCGAATGCTTTTTCAGCATCTAGTGAAATGATCATAAGGTTTTTTTCTTTCAGTCTATTTATATGGTGGATTACATTGATAGATTTGCGTATGTTGAACCAGCCCTGCATATCTGGGATGAAGCCTACTTGATCATAATGGCTAATTTTTCTAATGTGTTCTTGGATTCGGTTTGCCAGTGTTTTATTGAGAATCTTTGCGTCGATATTTATGAGTGAGATAGGCCTGCAATTCTCTTTCTTGGTTGGGTCTTTGTGTGGTTTTGATATCAAGGTAACTGTGGCTTCATAAATGGAATTTGGCAATGACTCTTCTGTTTCTATATTGTGAACTACATTAAGGAGTATAGGTATTAGCTCTTCTTGGAAGTTCTGGTAGAATTCTGC
>NW_026068361.1:5419-14346 GCF_014885135.2 Alexandromys fortis
TGTACATATTTACTCAATTCTTCAAACTTTTTGTTATACTTCTCATCCATTTCTATAAGGGTGTTTTTTACATGTTGTTTAAGGGACTCTATTGCTTTCATAAAGTCAATTTTTTCCACTTCTTCTGTGTTAGGGTGTTCAAGTCCTTCTGTTGTAAGATCATTGGGTTCTGGTGTTTTCGTGTTGTTTTTCAGATTGTTGGATGAATTCTTGCCTTGGTGCCTGCCCATCTCTTCCTATCGATGCTATCTACTGTGTCTTTTAAAACAGGAATGGGTTTTCCTGCTGGCCAGGGGCCCCGCTTACAAAATGCCTTCTCTCCGTTTCTTGGGTCCCACCGCCGGCCAAGATCTCTTTCACTACTCAGAAGGGTCTTCAGGACCAGGGCCAGGCTCCCGGTTTGCCAGGGACCTCGCCAACAAAAGGCCTACCCCTCTGCAGGCCAGCCACCAAAACAGAGAAACTCCCACTGCCCTCTGCCCTGAGCTCCCTATCCAGCGCCCAAACAGGATAAACTTGGTGATCCCGCGCCCAGCGGAAGGGAGGGGGAGTGAAGGAGGACCCTGGGCGTAATCTGGGATATGCCAGGGAGAGAGAGGTCTCAGCAGAGGAGGAGCAGCCCCAGCAGAGGGTAGCAGCCCTCTCAGGCTAACCGGGGGGTCAAGGTGGTCGGGGAATGCCCCCGCTCCGTTTCCTGTGTCCAGCCGCGGGCCAAGAACACTCTCCCCACACAGGGTGGTCTTCAGGGACCCGACTAGGCTCACCGTTTGCCCCGTGGACCTCGTCTGCTAGCCGGTCTCTGCCCGCTGCGTGCGTCTGCGCGCCAGTCTCCCTCATTTGTATTTTAATAAATAAATCTTGCTTGAAGATCAGAGAGTAAAACAGCAGCACTAGTCAGCCTTACAGACAAGGCAGTGGTGACACACATCTTTAATCCCAGTAGTCACATTAGTTTGCCATAGAAACAGGTTGGTAATGGTGCATGCCATTAATCCCAGCACTAGAGAAGGATATAAGATGGGAGGAGACAGCTCTCACTCACAGTCTCATTCTGAGGATTGTTGGAGGCAGGATTGTCATTTTTGGGCTGAGGAAGAGGTAAGAGCCAATAACTGACTGTTCTTCTCTGAACTTCAAACTGAACCCCAATATCTGTCTCTGGGTTTTTATTAACCATGCTCCAAGCTTAACCCTGGATAACTGAGTAAATCAGCAATCTCTCTGTGTCAATAACATCTCTAAACTGTTTTTAGTTCATGTTGTAAAGTTATTCAAACATTCTTGGATGACTAAAAATACTACAGGATGCCCGTACTGCTAACCTGATTCACATAAAGCAGAAAATATATATTTATATTTTCACAGAGTGAGTCATAAAAGGGAAACGGAGAGGAAGACTCAGAGATAGAGCTAAAGACTGCTGAGGAAATAGTAAACATAGCATGTGTAAGTGGTGCAAACCTACAAAAAAAACTTAAGCCTGCATAGAAATTTGAAAGTAGAGATGGATAAATAAAGTCAGATATTAGATATTTCAAAACAAAGATAAGGAAGCAGATGAAAGATAGCACATGAACTGTACACATACTATAGGCACAAGGGAGGGAAGATCATCATGGCTCCTGTTCAAAGCAAATGCATTCCTGGAATATTCTGTGGATTGTAAAGAGATTCATTAACACATATATGTAAAAAGAGATAAGATAGAAAATAGATAACTTAGAATGAAGTTAGAGTCTAAGTTTTTAAAATACATAGAATGGGAGAGTTAAAGGTCACTAAATTGGAAATGGACCATGAGAAGGGAAGGAGATTAAAAGAGGGATGTGGAAAGATGTAAAATACATATGCTATGATAGAGTAAATGGGGAGGAAAAGGACCAAAAAGTTGGTATAGGGGAGGGGAGTGGGGAGAAAACGAACAAAGCAAATGTATGAGAATGTGAAAATGAAGTCCATTACTTTGTCTGCTATTTAAAGCAAAATAATTAACTCTAAATATACCCATTAATTTAAAAAACATCTGGAATAAAAGAAAGCAAAATGAAGACCAACAACAAAAAGTAATAGGATTAGTGGTATTTGAAAGAAAATAAAAATAAACATATAAATATAAAGATTTGTGTAAGAACAATTAAAAAGGATGTAAAATAGTGTAACTATTTAATTTCGGAATTTAATTAAAAAATTTTTTAAAAACCTATGAAAATACATTATATATGTATGAATATTTAATAACTAATTTGAGATATATTCTTAATATATGTTAATAAAAACATACTTTCACCAAAGCTACAGAGAAACCCTGTCTCGGAAAAAAAAAAAGCATACTTTACAAAACGAAAAGAATGAACCAATGTGGCTAGACACATAAACTGTCCAAAACAAAAATTGGTGGTAAATGTTTGTGTGCTGTGATGAGATTCATTATGATAATGTAGAAGAAAAGAGGAAGAGAGAGCAAAAGAAAGAAAGAGAGGCAGGGAGAAATGGAGACATACAGGGAAAGAGATAGAGAGATAACACAGACATAGAAGGAGAGCGAACACTGAAGAATAAATAAGCCCTAAATGCTGCTAAAAAAACAAAAACTGCCCCTCTGTCTCTTTTCTTCCAGGTTTATACAAGAAACCTTCTCTGTCAGCCTTGATGTGTCCTGTGATGATGTCAAAATAGAACATGACTTTGTCCTGCACCTCTGACCATCAGTTTGAAATGTTCCATTTGTCCAGGGAAGGGGTACCTCAGGGACATGGGCTTCCTGCAGTCCAGAGCCACAATGGGATATCCAAGGCCATCTTCCTTCTTGATCCTGTGATCAAGAAAGGGACGTATAGATGCTATGGCTCTTTCAGGAATTTCCCCCATGTGTGGTCATCCCCAAGTGACCCCTTGTACATTGCTGTCACGGGTAAGAGAATCTCATGTCTTGTGACTAATGAAATCCTAAAGCCATGTCTGAGAACCATCCTACTAATTGAGAAAAGGTATCTTATGCAGCTAAAAGAAAGTGTTGCTAACAGTAATTTTGTAATAAGATACACACACACACACACACACGTATAACAGACATGTGCATAATACATGTGTTCTGTGTTATACAAAGAAAAAGATTATCACTTTTATCACTTAAAGGAATGTGAGGAAAAGCTTGGAGTAAGGTTTCCTGGGAAGGGCTGAAGACAGACAAGGGAAAAAGAAAGACAGATAATTATATCTCATTTAATATTTTTTTTAAAAGACGTGGATTTTGAAAATGGACATCAGATTACAAAATAATATGCAAAGAGCCACCCAAACAATCTTTTCCTGCTTTGACAGCATTCTGGGATATGTATGTACCCAGGGAGAATAAGAGAAAGGTCAGGACAGACTCATCAGAGATAAGGTTGAAATCAGTTTGGACAGGTCAGAGATGGAGCAGCTCTGCTGATCTCTTCCTCGCATAGGTCTTTCCGCAGTATTCCTATTGACTCATCACAACTTCAACCCAAAAAGAGAGTAAACACCTCAAAGCAAATTGTATAATGGCATCCTATAATTCTAATGGCTCATCCCTAAGAGATGGAGTGGGTGCTGGTTACTGTTCAAATTTTCAGGACTGTCCATAAGTAAAAGACAGACAGCCTCTTGATTGCTTTCTCATTCTCCTGTCCCCTTCCCTAGTAAACTCATCAAGGAATTGCACTTTGTCCAGTGAACCAGACTCTAAAACTAGTGAGTAAATGATTCTACTTCTCTATTGTGGGAACTTAGGAACCAAAAAATCTTGGGTCCATATTTTTGCTCAGTTTCCTCATGACTCAGTAGTCTTAACATCATCATCTCCTCTCTGATTCTTAAACTTTGCAACATCATAAGATTTTAGGAGCAGCATGGGAACTGTACCTGACATCTGCTACAAGTGGAAAGGAGAGCCGATTTTAGTCCTTGCCAGGGACAATGAACTGCTCGTTCTAGTTCAGTTCCTCCTGGAAAGAAGGATATGGGGTGTAAAAAAAGAAACAAGCAAGCAGATTGATCTAATTTTAAAGAGCAAAATTATTTTATAAAATTATTACCTGTGATGGAATAGACTTGGTTTGACTTTTACCCTTGGGGAAATTAGTAGTTTGGTTCAAGAGTGTTGTAGATGTAAAAGTTGCTAACCAGATTAAGTGGGCACTGGTATCAATTTCAGATTAAGACAATGAGCACATGACCTTTACCCAGTGTCCTGCAGTTTTCTCCCATGGGCAGAATGTCCATATATTCTTGCATGTGTGGACTTCTGCTAGTGTATGGACAACTTACTAGCAACAACACTGCTATAACTGACACTCCTTTGCCAACAGTTATCAATTACCTATAGCCACTTGACTAGGGGTGGGACTTCATGTCCACCTCCCCTCTCCATGCTGGGATTTTGTCTAGCTTCACCTTGCACTGCTCTTTGGCATGTTATCTTGCCCTCTTGTGAAGTTCCCATATTAAGCTGCCCTCAGTGTATAGAAGACAGTTTTCTTATAGTTATTCAAAGCTTCTTTTTGCAATCTCTTCTTTAATTTCTTTTACAATGATGCTGAACATTTGGAGAAGAATATGAGATGTAAACATCTCATTTAGGGCCAAGTATTCTATAGTCTCTTAATCACCACAATTTTCCCAGTTGTGGGTATCTAAATTAATCACTATCTATCACAAATATAAACTCCACTGTTGATAGTTGAGAAATGCATTATGTATAACAATAAGTCTTTAGGAGTCAGTTTAATACTATTTTCATTTAGTAGAATATTACTAGTAGGTTCTACATCAAGACTATCATAAAGAAATATTATAATAATTATCTTCTATCATTAAGTATTATGAAATCTATAAAAATGTGTATCCTAAGATTTACCTCTTATGGGGGTTCATGTCTCCCTCCAGATAATCACAGGATCAAACATATGTTGATTGGGCTATCAGTGACCATGATCCTTGTCTTCTCTGTCATCCTCCTCTATTCTTGTTGTTCTACCAAAAGGAGTAAGTCTCAAAACAAAGCCAATGAGTGTCATCTGAGTAGTGTGAGAAAACAAAACCAAAGAAATACAGGTATGTCTTCTACATTTACAAAAGGATGCTTGGACCATTACAGGAAAACTGAGGAAGGACTTTCAGATTTTTACACTTTTTATTGATTTATTGAGCTATACATTTTTCTCTGCTCCCCTCTCTGCCTCTCCCCTCCCCTTAAACCCTCTTTCACGGTCCCCATGCTCGTAATTTATTCAGGTCATCTTATCTTTTTCTATTTCCCATGGAGATTAGATCCATGTATGTCTCTGTTAGGGTACTTGTTGTTTCTAGGTTCTCTATGAATTGTAGGCTGGTTTTCTTTGCTTTCTGTCTAAAAACACTTAAGAGTGAGTACATATGATATTTGTCTTTCTGGTCTGGGTTACCTCACTCAATATGATGTTTTCTAGATCCATCCATTTGCCTGCAAATTTCAAGATGTCACTATTTTTCTCCTCTCTGTAGTACTCCACTGTGCAAATGTACCACATTTTTCTTATCAGTTCTTCAGTCTAAGGGCATTTAGGTTATTTCCAGGTTCTGCCTATGACAAACAATGCTGCTATGAACATAGTTGTGCACATATCTTGTGGGAAGGACTTTGGAGAGAGGAACTCAGTTTTCAGACTATTGACTAATTTCTCACAGCATCTCTGCATCTTCACATCCAAAGCAAACACTAATTTCTAGAAAAAGATTTTACAAGATTGGGGAGAGAAGATAAAGCCTATTCTAAAAAAGAATTACTAGGGTTCAGCCTGAGTAGGACAGAAATGTGAACATAGAAAATCAGCACATCTGATTCCAAACTGCCATAGGTGAGCAACCTTTGATTTTGCCATATCTCTCAGTAGTACATTGTACCATTGTCCTTAATAGAAGAGCTGCAAGTTGCAATTAAAGTTCCAGGTGTTAGCCCACCAGAAGGCAATCCTCTTATGAGCCAATCTCATTTAGGCAAGGCCACCAAACTATAGACACCAGAATGTCTTTTGCTTCTGCTGGGCCTTTACATGTTTGCTGTCGCTCTTTCTCTGGTATCTCACATAGTGTGAGTGGACAGGGGGAGATCTCCACTGCCTGTATCATAGTGTCTTTATCTCTTAGAAACATCCCATTCTGCTGGGCATTTTCACCTGTGAATTGTCAAATCTCCCCTCCCTAAGCTGTACTGTCTAATTTGATAATAATAATAATGATAACTTATACAGAGTTTTGATGAAAAATAAATGCAAGGACATGTTTCATAGTCAGGTTCTGTGAATCTCACTTAAGGAACTGCATGGATTGTAGCTCAAGTTAATGACTAACAGTTGAGTCCTAATAGCCCAGTTACCTTATTTTTTTAATCTTACTGTTGGGAGATGTGTTCACAGATCTCAGAGAGCTTCACAGTATAAATAAAACTTAGTTAGACTAAGAAGTGTTTGTTAAATAATGTTGAGGTGAAAAACCCAAGAAGACCATCTAAAGTTTTAGGAAGGCACATAGTTGAATGAAGAACTCTAAGTTCAGAGAACAAGAACAAAGCAGACCAATTATTACTGGCTGAAGTGCTCTTTGCTATGTTTGGCTGATGAGCAAAGGTAATGATTCATTCTTTATATTCATTTTTGCCCTCAATCTCCTGATATAAAAAAGTATTAATAAAATAGCTGTGTACCCTAAAGATTAAAAGTAGAAGTGACTGATTGTTTTAGTTTTGTGATTCCTTTAAGATTCCGTATATGACTTTTTCAAGAAAAGTAATAGAGTAATTGGTCCTTTCTTTGTAACAACAAAATGCAGCCTGCCAGGATAATACCTGACAAAAACACCTTGCTTGTCCATACCATTAATCTATAACAAGTTTCTTGGGTATGAGTGTATGTGGATTCTTGGGATAACTTTTTTTCACCTGTAATACATAAAATGTTTAGTCATATGAGGCACATGTTTTTACCTATAGCCATTTACTTGAGAAATGGAAGGCAACTGTTTTGACTCTTGTAATGCCTTGAAGAATCTGTTGAAATATAAAAGCTGTTAAACAACATGAGAGAAGAGAGAGAGAAAAAATGATGAGAGAATAAAAAAGGAGAATAAAGAGAGAGAGAATCCAGAAGGAAATCATCAAGAGAGTTTGTGAGTGCCTTCTTCCCTAACCCACCTCAGATAGAAAAGTTTAGCCTCACCAACTCCATGGATTCCTATCAGAGCCCTGTGCTGCTGGAGGCTGACCCCTCCTGAAACAGCAGTAACTATGAATTTGAAATTATAGTGTGGAAGTACTTTATTATGTGTGTTTGATTACTTCTGTCCTCTAAAAATGCAGCAAACTTGAATGAAGAGTCTGAAATGAGAACAATACTGAATAGACAGGTAGGTCCTCTTGAGTCTTCTCTTCAATACAGTCTAACATTCCATTCTCTGTGTGCATACAGCATCACTTAACATTTACCTCTTTTTAGGACCCTGAAAGACAAGAAGTGCAGGAGGTGGAATATTTAGAATTTGAGCCAATGATCTTCAAACAACAACTGGCCACTTCCATTTCCCAGATTCCCAAGGAATTTTCCACAGATCCCAGTGTGTACATGGATGTAAGGAAATATTAAGATGAGATGAAAGATCTTCACCCCATTAATTCTCAGAGAAAGATCTGAGGATGTCTTCTGTGGGGACCACACCTATTTCTCCAGCATAGTCTGATAAATACAAGTGAAATAACAGGGGAATCTGAGGGCAAAAGTCTCCTACTCTGGAACCATCCTTCATTACTCCAATATGACTCTCAAAGTGACTTTCCTTTAGTTAAAATGTGATAGCCCTCACTACCCACTCAACAGAAATCAGCTCTATTGCTTAGTCCAGAGGTCTCTATTTCCTTTACCAGCTGAGTACCTGTAAATTCTAGCCCTAACTGAAGCTGTAAGCATGATGAGGATTTCACAATTCCATATCAACTATTTTATTAGTATATATTTCCAGGAAGTAAGAATGAGATACAACATACTATGTCTCATGAAAACTCTGTGTGTGTGTGTGTGTGTGTGTATTTAAATCGCATTCACACCAATTATCCTATCTTGACTTTCTACCACTCCAGCTGTTCTCATTTAAGAAGCCCACTCTTAACTCTGGTCTTTATCATATACTGTTCTGTGTACACCAAATGCTGTTTGTCAAAGTCTTCTCTCACCAGAAACCTCTATATATTTCTTTAATATTTCAATGTGGACTTCTCCTCTATAAAGAATCATTTTCTAGATGTAATTGAGGCATGACATGCCCTCTTTCTCACACATTTCCATTAATATTCTGTTGAAATTTTAGCTCCTCTGAGTTGAAATATTGTATGTTGGATGAGAACTCATTAAGACTAAGGAAGTAAACAAAATCGCACAAGACGCAGAAAGACTTTGAGACATACATAATTGACAAGGGCCCTCCCCCTTGTAGTAAAAATAGCTGAGAAGAGACCCTCCAATGAACCAAACTGCCAGTAGATAGCTCCAGAGATGCAGCTTTAATGAGTCATCACCCAAGCTGGTGGTCACTTTTGAGACACCTATGTTCTAATAATTATCCAATCACACTTGTCCGTTGTCTGAAATATACACACCTATTAAACTCATCAGTTCAGTAAAATAGACCTGAGTGGATTATTTACTTGATCTGTCATTAGTGACCAATCTGAGAAGAATAGATGTTTGCACATCTCTTTCCAGAAAGAGGCAAAATCTATGCGCACATTCACATCAATAATCACAGACAAGTATTCTGTTATTATGATAATACCCCTTATTCAAAAACTAAATGTGGTAAAGGGTCTATATGAATTATATATCTTTTTTTTCCTTTTTTTTTTTGAGACAGGAATTCTCTGTGTAACAGCCCTAGCT
>NW_026068361.1:17101-20291 GCF_014885135.2 Alexandromys fortis
CAACTTTAAAATGTGACATTATGAAAATGATGGAGACCCTTAAACAGGAAGAGAAAAAGCTCCCTGAAAGAAATGGAAGAGAAGACAAACAAAAAGGTAGAAGAAATTAATATAAAGATACCAAGAAAAAAGAATCAAACAGGTAAAGGAAACAGTTCAAGACTTGAAAACCAAAATGAATGTATTATGAAAAGACAAACAGAGGGATGGCTGGACATGGAAAATCTGGGTAAACGAACAGGAACTACAGAGACAAGTATAAACAACAGAATACAAGAGATATAAAAAGAACCTCAGGTACTGAAAATACTATAAAGGAAATAAACTCATTGATCAAAGAAAACATCAAATCCTACTGGGAGCCGATTTGAGTGGCTGACATTACAAGATGGCATTTGGCCCCAACCTCACTTGATACCATAATAAAGGTTGCAGTTCTTCCACCAGAAAACAGGATGAGTTGTTGTGATCTAGCTGCCCACACTTCCCCTGACCGGCAGGGGAACTTCCTTGTGGTCTGTAATTGACAGGGATGTTCCCCTGCTTTCTTTCTGGCCGGTGGGTCTCCAGAAAAGCAGTTAAAGTATCAAAGTATCAAAGGTTTCTAGGCAGACTCCCTATATAAGCAGCTGCAAATCAGAGCTCGGGGCCCCTTGCTTTCTGCTCTCCCTTCAACCAAGAGGCTCCAATAAAGCGTGATTTGGGAAGAATTCTCGTCTGGTGGCTGTTCCTTCCTGCTGGCCAGGGAGTTCACCGCAAAATCCAACAAATTCTTAACACAAAACATCCAGGGAATCTAGGACACCAAAAAAAGTCCAAACCTAAGAATAAAAGGAATAGAAGAAGGAGAAAAATTACAGCTAAAAGGCCCAGAAAATATATTCAACAAAATTGTAGAAGAAAACTTTCCCAACATAAAGAAGGTTATTCCTATGAAGGAACAAGAAGCATACAGAACACCAAATAGACTGGATCAAAAAAACATCCCCTCACCATATATTACTTAAAACACAAAACATACAGAATAAAGAAAGAATATTAAGAGCTGCAAAGGAAAAACTTCAAGTAACATGTAAAGGGAAACCTATAGAATTACACCTGACTTCTCTATGGAAACCATGAAAGCCAGAAGGTCTTGGATAGATGTGCTGCAGACAATAAGAGACCATGGATGCAAGCACAGACTACTATACCCAGCAAAGCTTCCTTTCACCATCGATGAAAAAAACACGATATTCCATGACAAAAACAAATTTAAACAATATACATCCACAAACCCAGCCTTACAGAAAGTACTAGAAAGAAAACCTCAACCCAAGGAAGCCAACAATATTCACAATAGCAAAGACATCTGACAAGCCTCCATCAACACAACTCAAAGAAGGGAAACACACAAACACTACCACCAAAAAAAATAACAGGAGTAAACAACCACTGGTCATTAATATCACTTAATATCAATGTACTCAATTCGCCTATAAAAAGGCACACGTTAAGAGAATGGATATGAAAACCAGGATCCAGCATTATGCTGTATACAGGAAACACACCTCAACCTCAAAAACAGACACTACCTCAGAGTAAAGGGTTGGGAAAAGGTTTCCAAACAAACCAACAAACCTACGAACAAGCAGGTGTGGCTATACTAATATCTAACAAAATTAATTTCAAACTAAAATCAATCAGAAGAGATGGAGAAGGACACTTTATACTCATAACAGGAACAATTCATCAGAATGAAGTCTCAATCCTGAATATCTATTCCCTTAATATAAAAGCACCCACAAATGTAAAAGAAACCTTACTAGAACTCAAAGCACACATCAAACCACACACACTAATAGTAGGAGATTTTAACACTCCTCTCTCACCAATAGACAGGTCAAACAGACAGAAACTTAAAAGAGATATAAGGGAACTAACAGATGTAATGAATCAAATGGACTTAAGAGACATCTATAGAACATTCCACCAAAACAAGAAAGAATATGCCGTCTTCTCAGCATCTTAAGGAATCTTCTCAAAAATTGATCACATACTCAGTAACAAAGAAAATATCCACAGATACAATAAAAAATGGAGTAACGACCTGTGTTTTATCCAAACACCATGGAGTAAAGCTAGAATTGAACTACAATTCTACCTCAGAAAGCCTACAAACTCATGGAAACTGAACAGTCAACTACTGAACCACCCCTGGGTCAAGGAAGAAATAAAAAAATTCAAGTCTTCCTAGAATTCAACAAAAATGAATTCAACAAACTTATGGGACACTATGAAAGCAGTGTTAAAAGAAAAGTTTATAGCACTAAGTGTCCACATAAAGAAAATGGAGAAAGCACACATTAGAGACTTAACAGCACAACTGAAAGCTCTAGAAAAAAAGAAGCAGACTCACCTAGGAGGAGTAGAAGACTGGAAATAATCAAATTGAGGGCTGAAATCAACAAGATTGAAACACAGAAAACAATGCAAAGAAACAGTGAAACAAAGAGCTGGTTCTTTGAGAAAATCAACAAGATTGACAAACCCCTATCCAAACTAAACAAAAGGTGGAGAGTGAACACTCAAATTAACAAGATCAGAAATGAAAAGGGGGACATAATTACAGAAACTGAGGAAATTCAGAGAAACATTAGGTCTTACTACAAAAGCCCGTATGGCACAAAATTGGAAATGTAAAAGAAATGGACAATTTTTAAATAAATACCATATACCAAAATTAAATCAAGCCCAGGTGAACAATTTAAATAGACCTATAAGTCACAAGGAAATAGAAGCTGTCATCAAAAACCTCCCAACCAAAATTAGCCAAGGACCAGGTGGTTTTAATGCAGAATTCTACCAGAACTTCCAAGAAAATCTAATACCTATACTCCTTAATGTGTTCCACATAATAGAAACAGAAGAGTCATTGCCAAGCTCTTTTTTTTGCCAAACTCTTTTTATCTACAGTTTTTATCTACAGTTATCCTGATACAAAAACCACACCAAGACTCAACCAAGAAAGAGAATTACAAACCAATCTCACTCATGAACATCGATGCAAAAATTCTCAATAAATTGAAGGGCATCTAGGTTGTTTCCAGGTTCTGGCTATTACAAAGAGTGGTATTACTGGGTCTTGGAGTAGGTTGATCCCGAATTTCCTGAGAAATCGCCACACTGATTTCCAAAGTGGTTGCACAAG
>NW_026068361.1:26227-30865 GCF_014885135.2 Alexandromys fortis
TAAAGAAAAAATTATCAATAAAATACTGGCAAACCAAATCTAAGAACACATCAAAAAAAATCATCCATTATGATCAAGTAGGCTTCATCCCAGAGACGCAGGGCTGGTTCAACATGCATAGATCTATCAATGTAATCATTCATATAAATAAACTGAAAGAAAAAAACATGTGATCATTTCATTGGGTGCTGAAAAAGCATTTGACAAAATTCAATACCCATGGAGCTGCCAGAGTCAGACATGCTGAATCTTTGCCTATAAGCCATTGCCATGTGGCAATATACAGATTACTAGAAATGGGTTAAATTAATATAAGAGTTAGACAATAAGAAGCTAGAGCTAATGGGCCAACAAGTGATTTAATTGATACAATTTCCATGTGATTATTTCAGGTCTAAGCTAGACAGGCAGCCAGGAAGGACAAGCAGCCCCTACTTCAACAACCAAGACCCTGGGCAATAGAGTATAGGGTGCCTGAACTGGCCTTGCCCTGTAGTAAGATTGATGAATATCTTAAATATCACCATAGTTTCATCCAGAAACTTATGAAAATAGAGTCAGAGACTTGCATCAGAGCCCTTGACTAAGCTCTCAAACTTTATTTGAAGAGTGGGAGAAGTGAGAATACGAGCAAAGAGGTCAAGACCATGGTGGGGACACCCACTGAAACAGTTTGCCTGAACTAATTGAGAGTTTACAAACTCCAGATGAACAGGAAAGGAAACAGCATAGGTTTGGACTAGTCCTCTGAATGTGGATGACAGTTGTATGGTTGGAGCAGACTGCAGGGCCCTGATAGTGGCACCAGTAATTATCCCTACTACTTGTACTGACTTTTTTGGAGCATATTCTCTTTGGATGGATAGCTTGCTCAGCCTAGACATAGTGGAGAGTTGCCTTGGACCTTCCACAAAGCAATGTGTCTTACCCTCTCTGAGGAGTGAATGGGGGTTGGGGAGTTTTGATGGAGGTAAGGGGAGGAGGAGAGGAACTCAGTACTGAGACTGGTATGTCAAATAAAAATAGATTGTTTTCTTTTTAAAATAAATAAATTAATTAATTTTAAAAACTAAAAGAAAATTAGAGATAAATAAATAAAAATACACATACGCTTGGTTGAGAGAGAAAAAGTGTATAGACAGTTATTTTTTAAAGTATTTAAAGAGACAGTAAAAGTAATATAAAAGAGTACAGTCAGTTACAGATTAAAGGAGTAAAGAAAATAATTCAAATAAAGATGGAAAGTACACAGACTGTCTAAATTGCACATACTATTGTGTTTTCTTTGGACTTTATGACTTCAGAGAGACATTTGATTCTGGGGGCTACTAAGTTAAACCTAAAGTCTCACATTGGGCACATTTATTGTATGAGACTGCTCGTTCATTTCCCAGCTGCCCAGACCTAAAAAATTAAACAGAAACTGCATTAATTATAATTCTGTTTGGTCAATAGCTTATGCATATTACTAGCTAACTCTTACATCTTAAATTAACTCATTTTTATTAATCTGTGACTCATCGCGAGGCTGTGGCCTACCGGTAAGGTTCTGGTTTGTGGCTGGTATCTCTCTCCTTTGGCAGCTACTTGGCGGCTCTCTGACTCCACCTACTTTCTCTCTATATCTCTGTTTAGATTTCTCACCTAGCTTTACTCTGTTAAGAAGTTTGGATAAAAGTAGCTTATTTATTAACTGGTGGTAATAAAACATATTCACAGCATACAGAAGAGAATCCCACATTGTCCATTTTTGTGGATCAATAGGACAAACATGGGGAAATGGGCATTCTATCTACTGTCATCTATAGACTCAATGAAATCCCCATCAAAATTCCAACACAATTCTATACAGATCTTAAGAGGACAATTTTCAACTTTAAATGTCAACACACACGCACAATAACAGAATAGCTAACACAATGCTGAACAATGGAAGAACTGCTGGAGGTCTAAACATTCCTGCTTTCAAGGTGCACAACAGAGCTATAGTGACAAGCACAGTATGGTACAAAGGCAGTCACATTTATCAATGGACAAAGACAAACATGCAGGCCCAAACATAAGTGCAAGCATCTATGTGTATTTGATCTTTTCTAATGAAGCAAAAAACAGACACTGGAAAAATAGCTTTATTAACAGTCTTTGTCAAAAAATATAGATATAGAAAAATGCAAATACTTCCATACTTATTACCTTCTATAAAACTCAATTTCAAAAGGGTCAAAGACCTCAATAAAAGCACAGATACACTGAACCAGACAGAAGAGGAATTGGGAAATACATTTGGACACACTGATAGAGGAGATGACTTTATAAACAGAGCACAAATAATACATGTCCTAAGAACAATAACTAATAGACAGGATCCCATAAGACTGAGAACCTTCAGAAAGATGAAGGATGCCATCATTCAGACAAGGCAGCATCCTAGAGAATGGGAAATGTCATTTACCAGCTTCACATCCAATAGAGGACTAATACCCAAAATATATAAAGAACTCAATAAACTTGATAGAAAAAAATCAAGTTACCCTATTTTAATATGAGGCATAGATATAAATGAAGAATTCTCTAAAGAAATATCTCAAATAGCTGAAACCACTTAACTGTACAAAATACTTAACAGTTAGAAATATGGAAATCAAAATTTTATAAAATTTTATCTTACAACTTTCAGAATGACTAAGATCAAGAAAAGTATCAGCTCATGCTGGTGTGGAAGTAAATCCAAGAACAAACTCATATATTGTTGGTTGGAGAGTAAATTTGAATAGCCACTGTGGAATTCAGAGTATTAGTTCTTCAGAAAGATGTTAATAAATATACATCAAGACACAGCTATATTACACGTAGGCATATACCAAAGGACATTTCATCCTACCAAAGAGATCCTGGCTCAGATATGTTCATTGCTGTTCTAGTCATCATAGCTTGCATTAGAAAACAACATAGATGTTTCTCAACAGAACTAATAAAGAAAATATGATACATTTATACAATGAATTATTACTTGGCCTTTAAAATTGGGGGTATCACAAAATTCACAAGTTTGGATAGAACTACAAAATAAATTTTCTGAATGAAATAACCCAGACACAGAAAGAAAATATGGCATGTCTTTGCTTATTGTTGATATTGGCTGTAAAAATACAATTCTTGGATCGAGAGGTCAATTATAGTCTAAGTGACTAGGGGTACAGACACATCTTGTTGGTAAAGAGAGAGAGAATAGGTATTTTTCGACAAATGGGGGGCTAGAACAGGACTATCAAGTGGAGTGGGGATGGAATGCAGAATAAGGGATTAAATTTGGAGAGAGACAGCTAAAATTAAGTGCCGTATGAAGAGTAGTAAAACCTGATACAGTAAAAACTTGCTAAAATATGTACATATATGAAAATGATCTATATTAGATTGTCTAAACATGGAGGAGACAGAGTTCTAACAGGAGAATTCTTGCTATCAAAAGAAGGTTCCGGCACTGAGAATGGGGTACATCTAATTAAGATATTGGTCAAAGGGTTCCCATGGGAACCCAAACAACCCCAAACATTGCCAATAGCATAGATGCTCTTCACAAAATAATGACAAAGCCCTAGTGCTAAAGAAAACACAACTCATTGAACATGAAAGAGTCGACCTGGAGCCTACATAGAGCCTTAATTCCTATGTGCTAGCATCTTAGGCACACTCTACACACTCCCTAAATATACACCAGCCCAGCCTAAACACTACTAATATGTTGGTGTCATGACTACAAGCTATGCTAGGGATTTTGCAACACAAGTTTGTGAAAGTAATCAAACAATTTGTGGTTTGATTTAAGGTCCATTACATAGGAGGGGCTCATGCCCAACACTGCTTGGGTGATGAAGAAGCAGAAACAAGATGTCCCAGAAACCAAGGGATAAAAATATACTACTTTCTTTAAAAATAAAATTAGCAGTACAATGACTTTGAATGGCATTCTCCTATGCTCAGATGAGTACCTGAACACCAAACCCTAAATAGAGGCCTGCACATCCCATGGAGCTCAGTGAACACAGAGGAAGAGGAAGCAGAAAGAATGTAAGAGCCAGAGAGAATGGAGGACACCAAGTTAGCAAGACCATCTTAGTCAGTGCTTTTCAACCTTCCTAATGCTGCAACATGTTCCTCATGTTGTGGTGGCCACAAACCATAAAATTATTTTTGTTGCTACTCCGTAACTGTAACTTGATTCTGTTATAAATTGTAATTTAAATATATTATATACAGGATACCTGATGATGCAACACAAGAAAAAAGTAATTTAATCACAAAGGGGTACTGAGTCACAGGTTGAGAACCACTGCTTTTATTCAACATTATTGAATCTCATACAAACTCAGAGAATGGAAAATGCCTGCACATGGTTTGCAAGTGTCCTGTGCATGTATGGTATGGCTTCCAATTTAGGATTTTCAGTGAGATTCCTGAGTGTGCAAATAAGTGAGTCTCTGATTCGTGTGTCTTTTCTTAGGCTGTTTTCTTCCTGTTTCTTTGTCTTGTCCAAGTCTGATATGATAGTTTTTTCTATTAGTATATTTTATTTTATCATATTTTATTATTATTGCGTAGAATCCTGTTTATTTGCTAAGAATAGACAGAAAGGGAATG
>NW_026068361.1:35704-54938 GCF_014885135.2 Alexandromys fortis
TGAGAAAAAAATCTATTTTCAATAAAATGAAAAAGAAAAAGAAAAGAAAATATTAATGTTATTGTCACAAGGATGTTCACTTACCTCCCCTTGGCATCTTAAAGGAATAATAAAGTTACTAGACTATTATCAATTGTATTTCATTTTATTTCTTTATTTATTACTAAGTGGGGGTAATTCTACAACACATGTGGAGGTCAGTGTGCCTTTATATGGAGTCAGGACTTGTCAAACACCTGTAAGTGGATTCCTGGGATAGATCCCATATCATCTGACTTATATGGCAGGTCTTACAATCACAGAATCATCTCTCCAATAAATATGTAATTATTTTTAAAGGTAGTATGTTGATGCATTGGACCATTTATTTTCAAGACGCATTACTAGGGAGCTATTGCTGATACTTCATCATTTTTGAAGATGGTTTGAAACCTTGTTTGGTGTCTTCATGAATAGCATGGCACAATAACTCTAGGGGTCCGATACTAGCACATATACTTTAGTAGTAGACAATAACTGTAAAATTTGACTTAAGGTCAACTCTAATACAAGGAAATATTGCCTGGTTCTGGAGATCTAAACAACTATCTGGGCTAGTGTGGTTATTGATCTTGAAAAAATCTATAGCTACAACTTTACTAAATAAGCATAATTTCTAATTGCAAACTAAATATTTATCCTTCTTTGTACAAATTAATATGTCCTTATACCTCAGACAAACACCATTACTTAAGCATAAACTGATAAAAGTACAGATAACAGGTTATTGTGTGATTCCAAGCCTTAACTGATATATCTATACCAGAATTCCTGCACCTAACGCTCAGGAAACATCATGCAAGAGTGGGGAAAAGATTGCAAGAAATTGAGGAACAGGAAGTTCACTATGAGATTGACTCTCCTAGGAATGTAGTCATGTCAGCCCTAATTATATATACATATTACATTATTAATCAGGTTACATTTATATATTTATGAATATAAATATTTATGTGTCTGTGTTTGTACATTTTATTTTAAAAATCATGTATGGGCAGCCTGTCTACAGTGGTTCTGTTGAACTTGTCCACTCCCATATTGGGTTTCATTGTCTAAGTTGATGAGGACAACTGACCAGATCTATTCCTCAAGAGGGCACCAGATCCCATTACAGATGGTTGTGAGTCACCATGTGGTTGTTGGGAATTGAACTGAGGACCTTTGGAAGAGTAGGCAGTGCTCTTAACTGCTGAACCATATATAGGTAATTTAAGATAAATATGTATTTAAGAAAACAAAATAGCTATGCATGAGTGATTGAGAAGAGTAATAGAAAGATAAACAATTTAATTATCATTTATTTGAAGAATGTATTAATAAAATGTTAACTTTAATAATATAGAACAATATATGAGAAAAATTCCAACAATGTAATAAAACATAGCAGATAATAAATGCATTAAATGGATACCACACTCAACAATAGTCAGTCCCTTTTCAAATGTTCCCAATTTTTTGCAGTGTCTTGTAGTTTCTTGGCCTCTGACAGATTGTTCTATAAATACAAGAATATTGATGTTTCTTATCTAGGTCCATTGTCATTTACTTAATATGTCCTATTGAAATAAAGAACTAGTGCTATGTAGTCAAGAAAGAGTCTTGCAAATTAGACATGACAAAAAATGTAAAACAACTTGTCCAATTGTACATTTTAAACATTCTCAGATATTTCTTTGTCAAACATTCAACAATGAAGAGAAACAACACATCATAATAAGTATATATCTGGAATATTTGGTTAAAAATGGTGAGTACATAGTGCTGGAGAGGTCTTTCAGAAGTTGGGTGTATTCTGCACTTACAGATGACCCAATATCCACAGCAGGAAGTTCACAACTTCCTGTGACTCCAACTCCAGGGGATCTGATCAGTGACCCCTTCTGGCCAAACGCACCAGCAATCACATGCACCTATTTACACATAATTTAAAGTGAAATTTTTTTTAAAAAAATATGAATGCCAGTTCTTAAAACAAATTTCAGTTGAAAGAAAACTATATTTTTTGTTCCTTTGATTTTATAAAATAAGTGGAATATTTATATTCTAAATAAATATACAACTAATAAGCAAAGAAATTGAATAATTGAAACCTGAAGATGAAATTTTAACAGTAATCATTTTGATTGATACAAGGATTGCTGTTATACCACGAATATTCATTGGATATGTTGCACAGAACACCAAAGGAGGTACTAGTCTCAGATTTAAAAAGCAAAAACATGCAAACCTTTAGAAAGATCATCATAAAACATCATAAAAGGTGAAGCATGTATAAACCCTCAAACGAGGACACACACTTTTAATCAAAGCACTAGAAGGTAGACCTTTGAATTCAAAGTCAACCTGGCCCGCAAAGTGCGTTTCAAGACAGCCATGGCTACAGAGAAACCGTCTTGGGCGGATATGCTCTTGCTCAGCTTTCCGTGCTGTGGTCAGATAGATGCATCGAGCCTCCTACAACATCCTGTAAGTTTTATTCTGGCTTTCCCTCTTGTCAACTGAAGCAGCACCATGCTGTCTGTGCACCTAAATCTTGTGTGTACTGGTGAGTCCTGCTGGGAATGAAGGGTGTAGAATAACAGGGTGGAAATATCGTCATGGGAGGCTGGATCTTTCCACAGAAGAAACACACTGGCTTCCGTAGTTGATATTGGTGTATGAGTTGATCATAATGAAGTGAGCTCTGACTCTACTGTACAGAGATCAAAGAGGGACCGGGGTATCAGATCACTAGGCTGTTGGAAGGTGATAGATCATCCATCATAAGCTTTTCTTTCCAGGCTTCATCCTACTCCTGAGGACTTTGGCACAAGCAGGTGAGTCCAGCCTTAGCCTTGAGATACTACTAACCGTGCCAATAGAGAAGATTCATTCTAACAGGAGAGTGGGCATCACGGTGTGTTGTCTGGTGGAATCTGTGAGTGATTCTTTGGTTAGTCTCCTGAACTGTAAAGTTAGGACCTTGAAAACACACCTCTCAGTCCTGTTCCAGATTGTACTGGACACTGCCCCTGGCTCAGTTAGGCATCAATTTTGATCAGACAAACATTTTGGGGTTTTTTTAAGACAGGGTTTCTCTATGTAGCTCTTACTATCCTAAAAATCACTTTGAAGACCAGGCTGCCCATGAACTCATATATTCACCTGTCTCTGCCACCCAAGTGCTGGGATTAAAANTTTCACGATCTTTTATGAAAATAATGTTTTCTGTGATTATGATTGTTTGGGTTGAATTTCTTTTTTTGTCATTTGACCTTCTTGGACCTGATCATATTTTTTTTACTCCAAGTTCAACAGTTTTCTATTCTTTCTTTTCTACATTTTTGTTTATTTTTATTAGTTGTTTTTCAGGTGTTATGTCAATATTTTACTAATTCTTTAATAATTTAATACAATGTATTTTTTCCTTTTTTTATTGAGAAAAGGAAAAAAAAAGTTTCCGCCTCCTCCCAGCCACCCATTTCCCTACCCTTCCTCCCACTCTTCTCCCCTCCTCCCCCCACTCCTATCTCCCTCCCTCTCCAGTCTGAAGGGCAGTCAGGGTTCCCTGCCCTGTGGAAAGTCCAAAGTCCTCCCCCCTTCATCCATGTCTAGGAAGGTGAATATCCAAACTGGCTAGGCTCCCACCAAGCCGGAACATGAAGTAGGATCAAAACCCCGTGCCATTGTCCTTGGCTTCTTATCAGCCCTCATTGTTTGCCATGTTCAGATAGTGCGGTTTTATCCCGTGCTTTCTCAGTCACAGTCCAGCTGTCCTTGGTGAGCTCCCAAAAGATCAGCCCCACTGTCTCAGTGGGTGGGTGCACCCCTTGTGGTCCTGACATCCTTGCTCATGTTCTCCCTCCATCTGCTCCTCATTGGGACCTTGNGGACACACACTTTTAATCAAAGCACTAGAAGGTAGACCTTTGAATTCAAAGTCAACCTGGCCCGCAAAGTGCGTTTCAAGACAGCCATGGCTACAGAGAAACCGTCTTGGGCGGATATGCTCTTGCTCAGCTTTCCGTGCTGTGGTCAGATAGATGCATCGAGCCTCCTACAACATCCTGTAAGTTTTATTCTGGCTTTCCCTCTTGTCAACTGAAGCAGCACCATGCTGTCTGTGCACCTAAATCTTGTGTGTACTGGTGAGTCCTGCTGGGAATGAAGGGTGTAGAATAACAGGGTGGAAATATCGTCATGGGAGGCTGGATCTTTCCACAGAAGAAACACACTGGCTTCCGTAGTTGATATTGGTGTATGAGTTGATCATAATGAAGTGAGCTCTGACTCTACTGTACAGAGATCAAAGAGGGACCGGGGTATCAGATCACTAGGCTGTTGGAAGGTGATAGATCATCCATCATAAGCTTTTCTTTCCAGGCTTCATCCTACTCCTGAGGACTTTGGCACAAGCAGGTGAGTCCAGCCTTAGCCTTGAGATACTACTAACCGTGCCAATAGAGAAGATTCATTCTAACAGGAGAGTGGGCATCACGGTGTGTTGTCTGGTGGAATCTGTGAGTGATTCTTTGGTTAGTCTCCTGAACTGTAAAGTTAGGACCTTGAAAACACACCTCTCAGTCCTGTTCCAGATTGTACTGGACACTGCCCCTGGCTCAGTTAGGCATCAATTTTGATCAGACAAACATTTTGGGGTTTTTTTAAGACAGGGTTTCTCTATGTAGCTCTTACTATCCTAAAAATCACTTTGAAGACCAGGCTGCCCATGAACTCATATATTCACCTGTCTCTGCCACCCAAGTGCTGGGATTAAAAGAGTGGATAAAACTGGGCAGTGGTGGCCACTTCTTTAATTCCAGCACTTGGGAGGCAAAGGCAGGCAAATCTCTGTGAGTTCGAGGCCAGCCTGGTCTACAACAGCTAGTTCCAGGACAGGCTTAAAAGTTACAAACCCTGTCTTGAAAAATCAAAAAAATTAAAACACCTGAAGAATAATCAATACTTTTAAATAAAAAATAGTCATCCCCTTTCTACACTCTCACCTGACCATCCCCACTTATTTTTATATTATGATGCTATCATTTATTACTTTTTAAATATGTGTGTCACTTGACAAACCATTGAAGTTATTTTTGTCTTCAAACAACTTTGCTACAGATAGAATTTGTGTATCACCAGCACACTGTTGACACATCTCATTTTTGCTTGCTTTACTGAGCTACTGTTACTTTCTCCACATGAGGATGTCAGGTCACTCATTACCAGCCTTTCTTTCTGCTTGAAGATCTTCACAGCATTTCCAATGTTTATAATGATGAACTCTTGTCTGCTACTGTTTTTCTGAGAAAATCATTATCTTGATTTTGAAGGGCAGTGTTGCTTATATTTATAGGCAGGGTTTTTCTTTTTCTACTGAATTCATTGAATACATCATCCTGAACTCTTGTGAGTTGTAGGTCTTCCATTAGCTGTAATTAGAAGTTCCTTATATGTTCTTTGCTTCTCTTATTATTGTGATTTCAGGATCTTTTATGATAATAATATGTTCTGTGATATGATCGTTTGGGTTGAATTTCTTTTTCTACCATTTGACCTTTTTGGACCTGATCATGTTCATTTTACTCCAAGTTCAAGAGTTTTCTATTCTTTCTTCTCTACATTTTTTACTTATTTTTATTAGCTGTTTTTCCTTTCTTTTGTTAATTCTTTGATAATTTAATACAATGTATTTAATTATATGCATCACCCTGTGTAACATCATCCTAGTTTCACTCCACTAGATACCAAAGGGAACCTCTGTGTTCCTTTACTCTTTCTTGAACTTTTATGACTGATAATTTGGTAATGAGATGCACTCAAAAATATCCTGACATTCTTCTTTATTGAATTTTCATTTACTCATCATATTATATAAAGCCTGTTCTAAGCACATTCATTCTCCTATTTTATCATATGTACTATTGAGACAATCTATTAACTTTGTAAATTTTTCCATTTATTTGAGGTGTACCCATACGCACATACAATCATGTTTTTGTGTGTGCCTGTGTGTTTATGTTTTCGTGTGTGTGTGTGTGTATGTGTGTGTGTGTGTTGGGTGTACATGTGCTATGACATATGTGTGAAAGTCAAGGAAAACTTCTGGAATCAGTTTTCTCTTTTCACCTCTTGGGTCCCAGCAATGAAAACCAGAGAGTCAGGCATGGCAGCAAAAGATTTACCTCCTTAAACATCAAGCTGGTCTACAAGTTTGTCCAATTCAGTAGTTGTATGTTTTGCTTAAGAGAGATGTTGCCAAAATTTTTATGTTGTTCAATGATTTGCTTCCAAATTTTATAAAACATTTTAATCAAAGTTAATTTTTTATAGTTAGATAACATCTTTTTGTTTTATAAAAGATTGTTTTTTGAATTTCTTGAGACTTTCATACATGAGTAGTATATTTGCATCATTTCTACCCATTTGAATATATCCAAAGAACTTGATACCCTATGCCATGGATACTTCCCCCAGTCATGTTTCTTGATGTTCTATTCTAAAGAACTAAGACAAGGAAATTATCTAGATATATTTCAAATGATGATCAGGTAATAAAAATGTGTCACATACACACTCTGTAATACTAGTCAGTGGTAAGTAATAACAAAACCATGAAATTTTTAGAAAAATAAATATTTTAGAAAATATTTTACTGAGGGAGATTACATAGACCATAAAAAATCCCACAGTTTCTCTCTTATGTCATGTTCTTAGCTCCGAAACTTTATTCATGATATCGTATAATTCTGTAACTATTTTAAAAATACTACAGTGAATTATCTGTTGTGGGCTTCATAAATCTTCTTTTCCACTGTATTTACTACCAGAGCCTCAGCATTGTTCTCTGGCATGTTTGACTTCTCTGATTTTCATACGCAAGTTTTTGCACACAGACACCTTCATATTAAAGAGAACCATCACCTCTGTCAGATCTTTACTATTAATTCTCACCTGAGAATAGATTTGGGTAATTGGATGCAACCCTGGACAGGATAGCATTGATGTCAGTTTCCCATGTTTCACTAACTTGCTTCCTCAGTTTTCTGATCAGATGTTTTTGGTAGCTGGGCTTCCTGGTACAGTAAATTACTGGCCACTTACCACAATCAGGTACAGTTTTTCACTGGGGTACTTGAAAGCCTCTGCCTGAGCAGTGTTTCAAGATGTCCTCACAGGTTGGAGTCTATATGGTCTACTGTCTCTTTTCTCAGAAACATCTCCCATGTGGATACAGAAGAATGACCAAGATTCATGGGCTGGCAATCATGAGACCAAATAATTTTTATCAACAAGTGACTAATGAGGCAGAACAATGCTATTCTCTCAATGTTCCACATGCAAGGAGCCTAAAATGGTTAAGAAACTATATTTCTGTATCTAACTTGTCACTCAGTATAGAAACATGAGCCGATGTGACCTCTGTGAATGAATCTCTGTACATGAGTACTTAAGAGACAGAGTAGTACAAAGGATTCATTCCTCCTGTTTTGCTAGTTTTCTCAGTTCCATGTTCCTAGGGGCTGACTTCCCTCACTGCTGAGATATTGAACATTCACAATGTATTTCTAATCCAGTATTGTTAAGTTTCTAGAGTCTATGAAGGTGAGTCAAAAACATTCCTTTTTTTATAACTTCTTGGCCATAATCCCAATCTGTCTTCTCACAAATGAATCTTCCTCAAGTCCTCTGATATAATTTCCTTTTAGATTACATTTTTCATTACCAAATCGACTTCATTATTTAATACTTACTCAAAATTCTCAATTAACATATCTTAGCATAAAAAGATATTCCATTTGTACATGGTAGTTGGGTGACACACAAGACATGAGAATGACACATTTTGTTTTTTGACACTTTCCTTGGGAAGATATAACACAGGCAATTCTGGTCACCCCATAAAGGAAATCCAGGACAGACCAAACAATGATTGCATCAATGTCCAAATCTTTGAACTTGTGCATCTATTGAGATTACTAATAGAAGTATGGATACGGGTTTATTCGCTGAAACAAGGGATGACTCAAAATCATTACTGAAAACACATCTAAATATGGGTGATTTTCATGAAAGCCAAAACCATGGAGCTCCCTGCACAACTTGCTGGCAGCTGAATGAGTCTTGGATATCTCCTTTTAGAATTCAGCAGGAAAAGTAACTTACAGTTTCTATCAATCAGGAAGGGCCACTGGTGAATCTTGCAAGTTTCAGCTCTCCAATATATTAATGTTTGTTTACCTCTTGAATCCCCTGAGCCTTTAAAGCTCTAACATTGAAACAGAGATGTTTCAGTTCAGAGAAAAGAGTCAAACGATAGACCCTCAAGAAGTAAAATTTGGAGACACTGATCTCAGGAATGAAGGTGGATCACTAAATATTTTACTCTGTGTATCTTTCCACAGGAATTAATAACAAACCTACACTGACTGCCTGGCCAAGCCATGTTATTCCTCAGGGACATAATGTGACCCTCACTTGTGACACTCACAGTGTGTTTAACATAGTCAAGTTGTACAAAGAGCATGGGGATCCTAAATTTCAGGTCTATAATGGAATGTTCCAGAGGAGTCTTCTCTTGGGGCCTGTGACACCAGCATTTGGAGGAACCTACAGATGCTATAGTTATATACCTCAATACCATAATGAACTCTCATCACACAGTGAGCCTCTGAAGATCATAATTTCAGGTCAGAGATCTTATTTACTGTGTCTTTTCATTCTGCCAAACCTCCCTACAGGATAATTTTTAAAATGAGTTCTAGTCAGAATCTCAGCATTATAAAGGAATATGCTACACATGCAATTGGAAAATATTGTGCTGTTACCAGGGTCAAATATGTGGGAAATGGTCCATAGAAAGATGGAGGAGTCTGTGTACGAGCTGACATAAAAAATGAAAAGGACACTGGGATACTGATAAAAAGAACAGATTAATGGGAAAATAGCATAGGATTTCTGGGATACATACATTGATAGCAGGTTCATATTCACAATCTATTTATTCCTAGGAATCTACAGGAAACCTTTCCTTCTGGCCCTACCAACTCCTCTGATAAAATTAGGAGAGAAGGCGACATTGAAGTGCCACTCAGAGATTATGTTTGACATTTTCATTTTGACTTCACATAGAATGGGAATAAACAAGGACTCTTATCAGCTCTCTGCAGAATATCATTTTGGAGGATCCAATGCCAACTTCCTAATAGGACCTGTGACACCTGAGCATGCTGGAACTTACACATGCTATGGTTCTTACAAGCAAACACCATATGAGTGGTCTGATTCCAGTGACCCTGTTGACATAAAGATCACAGGTAAGAGGGTGCTACCTGGTCACCAGCCTCTCTATGATGAGAACAGTTATTATACAGACAGCATGTCCTAAATGAGTATGAGAAGCTTAGAGAAAGGCAGACTTGGAGAGCATATTACTGACATAGACGAGAAAAACAGAGATACAAGAACAAACCATTGGTTGTAACATAAATCACAAATAGAATGATGTCAAAGGAATCGTACCTAGAGATAAATAGAACAAAACAGCTTTGTGAGACTAATACGTATCAGAAACAATGACATCCTTCTACTAATGTTCAAAGTCCTAGAAGTTCATAATTTTGTTTGGCTTCTCNGTCTTGGGCGGATATGCTCTTGCTCAGCTTTCCGTGCTGTGGTCAGATAGATGCATCGAGCCTCCTACAACATCCTGTAAGTTTTATTCTGGCTTTCCCTCTTGTCAACTGAAGCAGCACCATGCTGTCTGTGCACCTAAATCTTGTGTGTACTGGTGAGTCCTGCTGGGAATGAAGGGTGTAGAATAACAGGGTGGAAATATCGTCATGGGAGGCTGGATCTTTCCACAGAAGAAACACACTGGCTTCCGTAGTTGATATTGGTGTATGAGTTGATCATAATGAAGTGAGCTCTGACTCTACTGTACAGAGATCAAAGAGGGACCGGGGTATCAGATCACTAGGCTGTTGGAAGGTGATAGATCATCCATCATAAGCTTTTCTTTCCAGGCTTCATCCTACTCCTGAGGACTTTGGCACAAGCAGGTGAGTCCAGCCTTAGCCTTGAGATACTACTAACCGTGCCAATAGAGAAGATTCATTCTAACAGGAGAGTGGGCATCACGGTGTGTTGTCTGGTGGAATCTGTGAGTGATTCTTTGGTTAGTCTCCTGAACTGTAAAGTTAGGACCTTGAAAACACACCTCTCAGTCCTGTTCCAGATTGTACTGGACACTGCCCCTGGCTCAGTTAGGCATCAATTTTGATCAGACAAACATTTTGGGGTTTTTTTAAGACAGGGTTTCTCTATGTAGCTCTTACTATCCTAAAAATCACTTTGAAGACCAGGCTGCCCATGAACTCATATATTCACCTGTCTCTGCCACCCAAGTGCTGGGATTAAAAGAGTGGATAAAACTGGGCAGTGGTGGCCACTTCTTTAATTCCAGCACTTGGGAGGCAAAGGCAGGCAAATCTCTGTGAGTTCGAGGCCAGCCTGGTCTACAACAGCTAGTTCCAGGACAGGCTTAAAAGTTACAAACCCTGTCTTGAAAAATCAAAAAAATTAAAACACCTGAAGAATAATCAATACTTTTAAATAAAAAATAGTCATCCCCTTTCTACACTCTCACCTGACCATCCCCACTTATTTTTATATTATGATGCTATCATTTATTACTTTTTAAATATGTGTGTCACTTGACAAACCATTGAAGTTATTTTTGTCTTCAAACAACTTTGCTACAGATAGAATTTGTGTATCACCAGCACACTGTTGACACATCTCATTTTTGCTTGCTTTACTGAGCTACTGTTACTTTCTCCACATGAGGATGTCAGGTCACTCATTACCAGCCTTTCTTTCTGCTTGAAGATCTTCACAGCATTTCCAATGTTTATAATGATGAACTCTTGTCTGCTACTGTTTTTCTGAGAAAATCATTATCTTGATTTTGAAGGGCAGTGTTGCTTATATTTATAGGCAGGGTTTTTCTTTTTCTACTGAATTCATTGAATACATCATCCTGAACTCTTGTGAGTTGTAGGTCTTCCATTAGCTGTAATTAGAAGTTCCTTATATGTTCTTTGCTTCTCTTATTATTGTGATTTCAGGATCTTTTATGATAATAATATGTTCTGTGATATGATCGTTTGGGTTGAATTTCTTTTTCTACCATTTGACCTTTTTGGACCTGATCATGTTCATTTTACTCCAAGTTCAAGAGTTTTCTATTCTTTCTTCTCTACATTTTTTACTTATTTTTATTAGCTGTTTTTCCTTTCTTTTGTTAATTCTTTGATAATTTAATACAATGTATTTAATTATATGCATCACCCTGTGTAACATCATCCTAGTTTCACTCCACTAGATACCAAAGGGAACCTCTGTGTTCCTTTACTCTTTCTTGAACTTTTATGACTGATAATTTGGTAATGAGATGCACTCAAAAATATCCTGACATTCTTCTTTATTGAATTTTCATTTACTCATCATATTATATAAAGCCTGTTCTAAGCACATTCATTCTCCTATTTTATCATATGTACTATTGAGACAATCTATTAACTTTGTAAATTTTTCCATTTATTTGAGGTGTACCCATACGCACATACAATCATGTTTTTGTGTGTGCCTGTGTGTTTATGTTTTCGTGTGTGTGTGTGTGTATGTGTGTGTGTGTGTTGGGTGTACATGTGCTATGACATATGTGTGAAAGTCAAGGAAAACTTCTGGAATCAGTTTTCTCTTTTCACCTCTTGGGTCCCAGCAATGAAAACCAGAGAGTCAGGCATGGCAGCAAAAGATTTACCTCCTTAAACATCAAGCTGGTCTACAAGTTTGTCCAATTCAGTAGTTGTATGTTTTGCTTAAGAGAGATGTTGCCAAAATTTTTATGTTGTTCAATGATTTGCTTCCAAATTTTATAAAACATTTTAATCAAAGTTAATTTTTTATAGTTAGATAACATCTTTTTGTTTTATAAAAGATTGTTTTTTGAATTTCTTGAGACTTTCATACATGAGTAGTATATTTGCATCATTTCTACCCATTTGAATATATCCAAAGAACTTGATACCCTATGCCATGGATACTTCCCCCAGTCATGTTTCTTGATGTTCTATTCTAAAGAACTAAGACAAGGAAATTATCTAGATATATTTCAAATGATGATCAGGTAATAAAAATGTGTCACATACACACTCTGTAATACTAGTCAGTGGTAAGTAATAACAAAACCATGAAATTTTTAGAAAAATAAATATTTTAGAAAATATTTTACTGAGGGAGATTACATAGACCATAAAAAATCCCACAGTTTCTCTCTTATGTCATGTTCTTAGCTCCGAAACTTTATTCATGATATCGTATAATTCTGTAACTATTTTAAAAATACTACAGTGAATTATCTGTTGTGGGCTTCATAAATCTTCTTTTCCACTGTATTTACTACCAGAGCCTCAGCATTGTTCTCTGGCATGTTTGACTTCTCTGATTTTCATACGCAAGTTTTTGCACACAGACACCTTCATATTAAAGAGAACCATCACCTCTGTCAGATCTTTACTATTAATTCTCACCTGAGAATAGATTTGGGTAATTGGATGCAACCCTGGACAGGATAGCATTGATGTCAGTTTCCCATGTTTCACTAACTTGCTTCCTCAGTTTTCTGATCAGATGTTTTTGGTAGCTGGGCTTCCTGGTACAGTAAATTACTGGCCACTTACCACAATCAGGTACAGTTTTTCACTGGGGTACTTGAAAGCCTCTGCCTGAGCAGTGTTTCAAGATGTCCTCACAGGTTGGAGTCTATATGGTCTACTGTCTCTTTTCTCAGAAACATCTCCCATGTGGATACAGAAGAATGACCAAGATTCATGGGCTGGCAATCATGAGACCAAATAATTTTTATCAACAAGTGACTAATGAGGCAGAACAATGCTATTCTCTCAATGTTCCACATGCAAGGAGCCTAAAATGGTTAAGAAACTATATTTCTGTATCTAACTTGTCACTCAGTATAGAAACATGAGCCGATGTGACCTCTGTGAATGAATCTCTGTACATGAGTACTTAAGAGACAGAGTAGTACAAAGGATTCATTCCTCCTGTTTTGCTAGTTTTCTCAGTTCCATGTTCCTAGGGGCTGACTTCCCTCACTGCTGAGATATTGAACATTCACAATGTATTTCTAATCCAGTATTGTTAAGTTTCTAGAGTCTATGAAGGTGAGTCAAAAACATTCCTTTTTTTATAACTTCTTGGCCATAATCCCAATCTGTCTTCTCACAAATGAATCTTCCTCAAGTCCTCTGATATAATTTCCTTTTAGATTACATTTTTCATTACCAAATCGACTTCATTATTTAATACTTACTCAAAATTCTCAATTAACATATCTTAGCATAAAAAGATATTCCATTTGTACATGGTAGTTGGGTGACACACAAGACATGAGAATGACACATTTTGTTTTTTGACACTTTCCTTGGGAAGATATAACACAGGCAATTCTGGTCACCCCATAAAGGAAATCCAGGACAGACCAAACAATGATTGCATCAATGTCCAAATCTTTGAACTTGTGCATCTATTGAGATTACTAATAGAAGTATGGATACGGGTTTATTCGCTGAAACAAGGGATGACTCAAAATCATTACTGAAAACACATCTAAATATGGGTGATTTTCATGAAAGCCAAAACCATGGAGCTCCCTGCACAACTTGCTGGCAGCTGAATGAGTCTTGGATATCTCCTTTTAGAATTCAGCAGGAAAAGTAACTTACAGTTTCTATCAATCAGGAAGGGCCACTGGTGAATCTTGCAAGTTTCAGCTCTCCAATATATTAATGTTTGTTTACCTCTTGAATCCCCTGAGCCTTTAAAGCTCTAACATTGAAACAGAGATGTTTCAGTTCAGAGAAAAGAGTCAAACGATAGACCCTCAAGAAGTAAAATTTGGAGACACTGATCTCAGGAATGAAGGTGGATCACTAAATATTTTACTCTGTGTATCTTTCCACAGGAATTAATAACAAACCTACACTGACTGCCTGGCCAAGCCATGTTATTCCTCAGGGACATAATGTGACCCTCACTTGTGACACTCACAGTGTGTTTAACATAGTCAAGTTGTACAAAGAGCATGGGGATCCTAACTTTCAGGTCCATAAAAAAATGTTCCGGAGGAGTCTTCTCTTGGGGCCTGTGACACCAGCATTTGGAGGAACATACAGATGCTTTAGTTATAAACCTCAATACCATCTTGAACTCCAATCACACAGTGAGCCTCTGAAGATCATAATTTCAGGTCAGAGATCTTATTTGCTGTGTCTTTTCATTCTGCCAAACCGCCCCACACTAGAATATTTAAAACAAGTTCTAGTGAGAATCTCATCATTATAAAGGAATATGCTACACGGGCAATTGGAAAATATTGTGCTGTTACCAAGGTCAAATAAGTGGGAAATGGTCATAGAAAGATGGAGGACTCTGTGCACGAGCCAACATAAAAAATGAAAAGGACACTGGGACACTGATGGAAATGGGATTTCTGGGATACATAGATTGATAGCAGGTTCATGCTCACAATCTTTTTATTCCTAGGAATCTACAGGAAGCCTTTCCTCCTGGCCCTAACAACTCCTCTGGTAAAATTAGGAGAGAAGGCAACATTGAAGTGCCTATCAGAGATTATGTTTGACACATTCACTTTGACTGCATGTAGTATGGGAATAAGCAAGGACTCTTACCAGCTCTCTGCAGAACCTCATATTGGGGGGTCCCATGCCAACTTCCCAATAGGTCCTGTGACACCTGACCATGCTGGGACTTACACATGCTATGGATCTTACAAGCAAACACCATACGAGTGGTCTGAATCCAGTGACCCTGTTGACATAAAGATCACAGGTAAGAGGGTGCTACCTGGTCTCCAGCCTCTCTGTGATGCAGAACAGTTATTATATAGACAGCATGTCCTAGAAGGTGAGTGTAAGAAACTTAGATAAAGGCAGACTTGAAGCATATATTACTGATATAGACGATAAAAACAGAGATACAAGAACAAACCATTGGTTATAGTATAAAGCACAGATTCAGGGATGTCAAAGGAATCGTACTTAGAAATAAAGAGAAAGGGGCAGCTTGGTGAGAATGATATGTATCAGAGATGATGATATCCTTCTACTAATATTCAAAGGCCTAGAAGTTTAGGATTTTGTTTGGCTTCTTCCTCTAAAAGACATGTCAGAAGACCTAGATGTATAAGTCTGACCTGTGTTCATGTGCTGAGTGGGGTTGTTTCTTCATCAGTCCTGAGGTCTTGGTACAGATGGCACCCATAGAATTTCTGTCAAGTTTGAGAGTTCTTCCATTCTCGTATTTGACTAACTATTCATCAAAGAATAGCATAACCCTAGGTAACTGAGTAGACCACCAGTCGCTGTCTGTTCTCTACATTGGAGCTGGCTGTGCTCCAAAATGTTGTCAGCCCATGTTTCAAACTCATTCACACATTCCAGGATGGGTGAGAAAATGCTATAATGTTTCCCCCTGGGATAGACATATGCAAATAATACAGAGACATGGAAATATATACAAACAGGGAGGCTGAGAGAAAGATTCAGATACTGAGGAAATAGTAAGCAAGGCATGTGGGGGAAGAGAAAACCTGCAAAAAGTCTTAAGCTTGACTGGAAGATTTAAGAAATAGAGAAATAATAGCAAATATTGGATATTTTAAAGCAGAAATAGGTGGAAGATTATAGATTATAGTTGAGCAGTAAACACACTATGAGAAACAAGGGAGGGAAGATCATCATGGCCCCTATTCAAGGAAACATATACATTCTTGGAATATTCTGTCCTTTGAAAAGAGAGATCCACTAACACAGATATGGGGAAAATACAAGATATAAAATTAATTACTTAGAATGAAGTCAGATTCTACATTTTAAATATACATAGGATGAACAATTTATAAGTCATGAAACTGTTAATAAACCATGAGAAGGGGAAGTATATTAACAAAGTGGGATCGAAAAGGGAAGGACCAGCAAAGGTGGTATAAGGGAAGTGATTGGGAAANCTAAAAGACACCTGTAAGAAGACCTAGACATATAAGTCTGATCTGCATTCATGTGCCAAATGTGGTTGATTCTTCGTGTGTCCTGAGGTCTTGGTACAGGTGGCACCCATAGAATTTCTGTCAAGTTTGACAGCTCTTCCATTCTTGTATTTGACTAACTATTCATCAAAGAATAGCATAACCCTAGGTAATTGAATAGACCACCAGTCGCTGTCTGTTCTCTATATTTCCAAAATGTTGTCAGCTCATGTTCCAAATTCATTCACACATTCTAGGATGGGTGAAAAAATCCTATAGCGGTTCCCCCTAGAATAGACATATGCAAATAATACAGAGGCATGGACATATGTTGTAGGGAGAGGGGCCCCTATGGTGTAGGAGGTCCTTTTGTATTTGTATTGCTTTCCTTGGTTATTAAAGAAACTGCCTTGGCCTAGTTGATAGGGCAGAACTCAGGTAGTCGGGGAAGACAGAACAAAATTCTGGGAAGAAGGGCAGAGTGGCAGATGCTATGAATCTCTGGCCTGAGACCGACATAGGTTAGAATCTTGCCAGTAAGCCATAGTCACATGGTGATACACAAATTTAGTAGAAATGGGTTAATCAAGTTGTGAGAGTTAGCCAATTAGAGGCTAGAGCTAATGGGTCAGGCAGAAATTTAATTAACACAATTTCTTTTTTTAATATAATTTTTTATTGAAAAAAAAATTTCTGCCTGCTCCCCGCCTCCCATTTCCCTCCCCGTCTCCCGTCTCCTTTTTCCCCCCTCCTCCCTCTCCTCTCCCCCTCCCCCCCCCCCTCTCCCCCTCCCTCTCCAGTCTGAAGGGCAGTCAGGGTTCCCTGCCCTGTGGAAAGTCCAAAGTCCTCCCCGCTCCATCCTGGTCTAGGAAGGTGAACATCCAAACTGGCTGTTATTTCGGGTGTAAACTAGCCAGGAGGGGTGAAAGGCAGGCCCTCTCTCCTTGCAACAGGAATATATACAAACAGGCAAACTGAGAGAAAGATTCAAATACTGAGGAAATAGTAAGCATGGCATATGTGGGAAGAAAAAATCTGCAAAAAGTTTTAAGCTTAATATTGGGTATTTCAAAGCAGAAATAGGGAGCAGATGGTAGATTACACTTGAGCAGTAAACACACTATAAGAACCAAGGGAGGGAAGTTCATCATGGCCCCTGTTCAAGGAAACAAACACATTCATGGGATATTATGTCCTTTGAAAAGAGAGATCCATTAACACAGATATGGGGGGAAAGGCCAGATATAAATTAATTACTTAGAATGAAGTCAGATTCTACATTTTTAATATACATAGGATGAGGAAGTTATAAGTCATTGGGAACAAACCATGAGAAGGGGAAGGATATTAATAAAGTAGAAAAGAAAAGACAAGAAATACATATGACATGGAAGGGGAAATGAGGGGAAGGACCAGCAAAGGTTGTATAAGGGAAGCGATTAGGAAGAAAATGTACAAAATGAACTGTCTGAGAATGTCTTAATGAAGTTCATTGCTTTACATCTTAATTAAAACAAAATAATAAGTATCTCTAATTAACCCAATGATTGACAAAACATTTGGAAAAACTGAAAGTATAAAGAAGAACAATGGGAAAAGGAATGGAATCAGTGGAAATTGATAGAGAAGAAAGAATGATAGCATAAATATGATCAAGATTACATCTATAAACATATGCAACAACACTTAAAGAAAAAGAAGTCACAAAATGATGTAATTATACTTTAACTTCAGATTTTAATGAAAACAAATATAAAATGCATTATATAGTTGAATGTTTCATAATAAATCCAGTTACTACATAAATTAAATATCTGTTTATAAAAACAAACTTAAAAAGAAAGATGGTATGAACTAATGAATATCAAGGCAGAAACTTTCAAAAAGTGAGAACTGAAATAAAATATATCGGTATAGGATTGAAGTCAGAGATCAGTAAGGTAATTTAGAAGAAAAGAAGGAGATGGGAAAGAAAGGGAGGTAGTGAAGGGAAAGATAAATGAGAGATTATAGAAATGGAAGCAGGGAGAGAGAAAACTGAGAAGTGACTGAACACTGGTAAGGAACTGCTCCTCTACTGTCTCTACCTCCTTCCTTCTAGGTTTATACAAGAAACCTTCCTTGTCTGCCCTGATGGGAACTGTGGTGACATCAGGAGAGAACATGACCTTGTCCTGCATCTCTGAACATCAGTTTGACATGTTCCATCTGTCCATGAAAGGGGTTCCTCAGGGACATGGGTTGCCCGCAGAGCAGAGCCACAGTGGGACATTCCAGGCCAACTTCCTTCCTGTTCCTTTGATCCAGGCAGAGACGTATAGATGCTATGGTTCTTTCAGGAACTCTTCCCATGTGTGGTCATCCCCAAGTGACCCACTGTACCTTTCTATCTCAGGTAAGAAAGTCTTATATGTATCTCATATCTTGTGACTAAGGAGATCCTAAAGAAGCCATGTCTGAGAACCATTTACTGGTTATAGAGAGACTCAGTAACATACACATATACATAATATGTGTGTGTGTACAAAAAATATTAATCAAAGACGAAAAGGCTATCAATGTAATGGGTGTATGGAAAAACCTGGAGGAAGGATACCTGAGATGTGCTGAAGAGATTAAGAGAATAAGAAAGGAGATACAATTATATTTCATTTAAGTTTTTTAAAAGATATAGAGTTTAAGAATGAATATCAAATTACAAAATAATAGATAAGGAGCCTCTCAAACAATCCTTATCCTGATCAGTCAGCCACACTGGCATGTGTATGTATCCATAGAGAATAAGAAAAAGGTCAGGACAGACTCATTAAGGATAATATTGCAATCAGTTTGGAGATCACAGATGGAGCAGCTTCCTGATCTGTCCCTCACAAAGCTCTCTCCACGGTATTCCTATTGACTCATCACAACGTGAAATAAACACCTCAAAGCAAATCACATAATGGCATCCTATGATTCTAAAGGCTCAGCACTAAGAGGTAGAGTGGGTGCTGCTTACTCTCCAAATTTAAAGGACTTTGCATGTGGGGAAGGCACATAGTCTTTTGATGAACTATTACCGTCTCCTCTCCCCTTCCCTAGTAAACT
>NW_026068361.1:61659-63095 GCF_014885135.2 Alexandromys fortis
TATGTCCCTCACAAAGCTCTCTCCACGGTATTCCTATTGACTCATCACAACGTGAAATAAACACCTCAAAGCAAATCACATAATGGCATCCTATGATTCTAAAGGCTCAGCACTAAGAGGTAGAGTGGGTGCTGCTTACTCTCCAAATTTAAAGGACTTTGCATGTGGGGAAGGCACATAGTCTTTTGATGAACTATTACCGTCTCCTCTCCCCTTCCCTAGTAAACTCATCAAGAAATTTCACTTCATACACCGAACCAGACTCCAAAACTAGTGAGTAATTTTCCCCTTCTCTATTGTGGAAACTTGGGGACCAAATGCTCTTGGGCTCATATTTTGACTTGCCTTCTTCACATCTTAGTAGTCTTAACATCATCATATCCTCTATCTTATTCTTAAACTCTACAACTCCAGAAGTTTTTAGGAGCAGCATGGGAACTGTACCCGAGATCTCCTACAAGTAAAAAAGGAAAGCAGATTTAGCCCCCTTCCAGGAACAATGAAGTGCTCTTTCTAGCTCAGTTTTTCCTGTAGAGAAGATCATAGAGCCTGAAAATATAAGCAAGCAAGCAGAAAGGACAATTTTATAAAAAAAAAAAATTACCTGTGATAGACTACACTAGACTTTACTTTAGCCCTTTGGAAGAATTAGTAGTTTGGTTTAAGAGTGTTGTGGATGTAGAAGTTGCTACTAACCAGATTAAGTGAGCACTGGTATAAATCTCAGCTTAAAATAATGAGCACATGACCTTTACCCAGTGTCCTGCAGTTTTCTGCCACAGGCAGAATGTCCATATATTCTTGGATGTGTGGACTTCTCCTGGTGCATGGTCAACTTACTAGCAACAACACTGCTATAACTGACACTCCTTCTGCCAACAGTTACCAATTGCCCCTAGGCCCTTAACTAGGGGTGGAACTTCATGTCCACCTCCCTTTTCCATGATGGGATTTTTGTCTAGCTTGATCTTGCCCTGCTCTTTGGCATGTTATCTTGCCCTCTTGTGAAGTTCCCATATTAAGCTGCCCTCAGTGTACAGAAGACAGTTTCCTTATAGTTATCCAGAGCATCTTTTTGAAATCTCTTCTTCCATCTCTTTAACAATGATGCTGAACATTTGGAGGATATGAGATGTAAACATCTCATTTAGGACAAAGAATTCTATGGTCTCTTATTCTCCACAGCTTGCCCAGTTGTGGGTATCTGTGTTAATCACCACCTCTCACAAATACAGAACCTGCTCCTGAGAGTTGGGAAATGCATTATGTATAGGGGTAAGTCTTTAGAAGTCAGTTTAGTACTATTTCCATTGAGTAGAATATTATTAGTAGGTTCTCCATCAAGATGCTTTTCCTAAAAAAAACTATTATATTAATTATCCTCCAATAAATGAATACTATGCAGTCTATAAAAATGGGGATCCAAAGTTTTACCT
>NW_026068361.1:69157-71909 GCF_014885135.2 Alexandromys fortis
CATTCAGTAGGCTGCCATTTTTGTACTGTTGTCTGTGTCCTATGCCTTACAGAAGCTTCTTAGTCTTAGAAGGCCCCATTTATTAGTTGTTGTTCTCAGTATCTGTGCTACTGGTGCTATATTTAGTAAGTGGTCTCCTGTGCCAATGTGTTCAAGGCTACTTCTCACTTTCCTTTCTATGAGGTTCATTATAGCTGGATTTACATTGTGGTCTTTGATCCATTTGTCCTTGAGTTTTATGCATGGGTGTAGACATGTATCTACTTGCATTCTTCTATGTGTCTACATCCAGTTATGCCAGAGGGCTTATCTCTCTGAAAAATGGATGTGGGGGAGGATAATGTGGGAGGAGCAGGAGGAAGGGAGGGAAGGGGAACTGGGACTGATATGTAAAATAAGAAAAGATTGTTTTTAAAAAATAAAATAAAAAAGAAACATCTGAAGACGTCTTCTGTGGAGACCACAGCTATTTGACCAAAATAAATGGGGTAAAGGGTTCCTTTGGATTACATATCTTGCACAATCCTAGGCCACACTCCATTGAGGGAAGTCAAGTCAGGAACATGGAGACAGAAACTGAAGCAGAACCGATGGGAGTTCACTAGATGCTGAATTGTTCCCTATGCCTTGCTCAGCCTGCTTTCTTATACAATCTGGAATGACCTCATGAGGAGAGGCACCACTCACAGTAGTCTAGGCATCCCCACATGAATCAAGAAATGCCAAACAGACTTGCCTATAGGCTAATCATATGAATGCATATCTCAGTTGAAAGTCCCACTTGTCTAGTGACTACAGCTTGTGTCACATTGGTCAAAACCACAACTATTTCACTATCCCAAAGGTTCTCTTTTGCATTTTCCTGCATCTACTATGAGATGCATCTTTATCTGTCTGTCTGATTCTTTGCTCTTTTGAAACAGGGACTTGCTAGATAGCCTCCAATTTCAGATCTATCTGCCTCAACCTCCCGAGAGATGTTACAGGGACTGTGAGCACCCTGAAGAAGGAATTTTATTTGAAGTCTCTTTAATCCAAGTTCCCTTCCAAAAGTGTTTCAAGAATTCAGCAGAGAGATGCTTTCAGGCCCAGGTGACATAATTTTTTTAATCCAGTTATGCTGTGGGACAATAATCTTTTATCCTGTCACTTGTATTAATTTTAATAAAACACTGACTAGCCAGTAGCCAGACAGGAAGTAGAGGTGGGGCAACAAGAACAGGAGAATTCTGGGAAGAAGAAAGCTCAGTCTAGAGTCATCACAGAGAAAGCCAGACATAGAGCAAACAAGATGAGAACACCTCACTGATATAAGATACCAAGCCACGTGGCTAATATAGACAAGAATAATGGGCCAATTTAAGATGTAAGAATTAGTTAATAAGAAGCCTGAGCTAATAGGCCAACCAGTTTATAATTAATTTAGACCTCTGTGTGTTTCTTTGGAACTGAACAGCTGAGGGACTGGGTTAGACAGAAAGCTCTATCAACACAGTTATAGCAAAAAATCAAATAAAACATCTGCAGGAAAATGGATGCAACTTAAAAACATTATGTGTAGCAAAATAAGCTGGATTCAGGAAGATAAATACATGTATACATTTATGTGTAAAATAGATTTTAAATTAGGTTTTTACTTTTTAGGTTTGTAATAACTTTTAGGTTGGCATACAACATATGGTATTTCAACATGACATCTTTATACATATTTATCTTACTGTGTGTATGTGTATGTGAGAGAAAGAGAAAAAGAGAAAGAGACAGAGAAACATAGAGAGACAGGGAAACAGAGAGAGACAAAGAGAAAGAGAGAAGAGAGAAGGAGGAAGAGAGAGAAAGAACTAGAAAAAGTATCATGGGAATAAATGAAGAGTTCTCTTAAAGTAAGTTTTTTAATTTGGAGAAAGTTTCATATGTGCATGAAATGTTTTTTGATCATATTCAATGCTCACTCCAATCCCGCAAATGGCTATTTCATAAAGTGTAGATCAACCTTTTCCAGGGCTCAGGGAACATCACAAAATAAGGGGCAGTGAAATGAACATGAGAGCCAGAGAACAGGAAGGAACGCTGTGAAATGTGAGTCTCTGAGTATAGCTATTACACACATGAACTCAGAGCAGGTGTTATTACCTAGTTAATCAATAAATATGAATATGCAGAAGTCCCCAATGGCGTGGTGAATAAAAGCCCTTCAGGTATATTCTCAACAGTGGTGTAGTAGGATAAAGAGTTGAGACTTCTTTCTAAATATGTAGGCAATTGCAAATGTCAGTGTTATCTTGGTGTTACTGCTGTTGTGAGTTTTAGTTCTAAATGTCACCCTGACACAATCTAGAATCACTTCAAAATAGAATCTCAAAGAAAGTTTGTCTAAATCAGAGATAATTGGCCTATGGGCATGTCTGGGAAATTTTTTCCTGTTTAGTTTAATTGGTATGAGGAGACCTACCCACAAGTTAGGAAATGACACCATTTTCTAAGCAAGATATCCTGGACTGTTTAAGAGTGAAGTAAACTAGCTGAGTGTAGAATACATTCCTTTATCTCTGCTTTCTCACTATGTCTGTCTCAAGTGACTGTCTCTGTAACACTGTTAGTCAAATAAACCTTTTCTTCCAACAAAAAGAAGAAGAAGAAGAAGAAGAAGAAGAAGAAGAAGAAGAAGAAGAAGAAGAAGAAGAAGAAGAAGAAGAAGAAGAAGAAGAAGAAGAAGAAGAAGAAGAAGAAGAAGAAAAAAGGAGGGCAGAAG
>NW_026068361.1:74918-78829 GCF_014885135.2 Alexandromys fortis
AAACCAATAGGTACAGTAGGATCAAAAACCCATTGCCATTGTTCTTGAGGTCTCAGTAGTCCTCATTGTCCACTATGTTCAGCGAGACCGGTTTTAACCCGGGCTTTTTCAGACCCAGGCCAGCTGGCCTTGGTGAGTTCCCGATAGAACATCCCCCTTGTCTCACTTTTTGCATGTATCAGGTCTCAGTCTTTCCTGTAATGGCTCATTCCCTCTGCGGTTCTCCATCCCCCCATGCACACCTTCTTGGCAGCTCCTCCACTTCCCTTTCTGAACTTCCACACCAGTCACCTAATCTTTTTTCTGTAATAATACTGTTGATCACAGAGTCATACATGTGTACTTGGAATGTTAAACTGCACAAATTTACAGGGCACAATGCTATGTAACACACAATGGAATCAGGCCACATGTGCCAATCAAACCAGGTAAATTAATATTTCCATCTCAGTATATGGAAATACCACAACATGCATGTGAAGATCATAAAACAAACTTGGATATCTGTCCTTGCCTTTTACCCTGGTATTATATGTGTTTAGAGCCTTTCAAATTCCTCTCACCTGTTTATTCACAAAATATATAATAGATTATTGAAAATTATAGTTTTCTAGTTATGCTGTAAAGAAGAGCATTTATTGAACATTATTAAACTTCTACCTGTCCCCACTCTCTCATACTTCTCAGCCTCTAGTGATCACTATTCTATATTCATGTCAAATTTATTGTCATCATCAATTATTGTTTATTTAACCTTTTTCTACAGGACAGTGATGTCAGGTATATATTATTCTAAATGATTAATTTATTGACTGTTAGGATCAGCTATAAAATTACTCAGCTTTTTTAACTATACAAAATCATGGATGTATTCACAAACCTCATTGTGGGTCTAGGACAGTTATTGGGTTCTGGGGAAGGGATGTCATTTTCTTCAGTAGTGTAGTCTCTGCTAAATACGCACATACCATTAAATAACAACATACCACCCATGTCCAGGAAACTCTGGTGGCATTTAGTGGGTCAAAAGAACACATCAAAGTATAAATGGGCTTCTGGACAAGAGTGGGCTCAGCAACAGAGCAAGAACAGAGGGAAACAGGGGATGACAAAAATGGCCAAAATTTATTGTATGCATATTTGAGAACAAAAGGGTGTTTTAAAATAGCCTTTCTAAACATCCACATATGAGAGTTAACATACAGTACTTGTACTTTTGTTTTGGCTTGGCTTTGTGATACCAAAGGTCAAACCCAGAACTTTCTGTATGGTAGGAAGTGTTCACCAAATGAGCTGTTCCCACAGAACAGATGAAGGGAACCCGAGGGATTTCAGTGCTTTTTGCTTGTTCTGTATAATGAATAAAAGCTGATAATGAAGTCTTCCAGATGCACAAATCACTTGATCAAGGAAAATCAACAGTAATTAGGAAAGCCAAGAAGATAAGTAACATATTCTGGCTTCCTCTGAGGTCCTGGATCAGTACCATGATCTGCCCATTTCCAGTTCCAGGAAACCATGAGTCTTTGTCTTCACTGCTGTTACTTGAAGCAGTGTCTCTCACTCGCCTGGGGCTCACTGATTAGAGTAGTCTGACTGGCCAGAAAACCCAGAAATATGCTTGCCTCTAATCTGCTTGTCTCTGCCTCTGCACTGGATTTGTGAGTGCACTCACCACTCCTTGGCTGTTTGTGTGGGTTTTGGGGTGGCAAAGTTAGGTGCTCATTCTTAAAAGTCAAGGGGGCTGGAGAAATGGTTCAGTGATTAAGAGTTCTTCCAAAGTACCCAGGTTCAATTCCCAGCACCAACATGTCTAAAACTCCAAGATTTGACAACCTCACACAGACATACATGCAGGAAAAATGCCAATGCACATAAAATGAAATAAATTTTTAAGAAGAAGCTTGAAAGTCAAACACTTTATCAACAAAGATTTATCTCCAGAGACCCACAATACTATTTTTAAATGAAATGGTCATAGGTCCTTTGTAGTTTAACTCATGTCCCCCAACACCAATGGAGTAAAATAGCTTCTGCAAGCCATCTGAGCCTAGGCTGTTTCCTTTCAGAATTTCCCATTCCTACCATATCTGCTGCCACAAGTCCTGTGGTTCCCTGGAATGGGTCTGTGAGGATCCTCTGCCAGGGAATTCCTGAAGCCTTCCTGTACCAGTTGTCTCTGATGAAAAACTCCACACACACAGTTATAGAGAAGAAACTGGGATTTCAGAAAGAGGCCGAATTCATCATCAACCACATGAATACAACCACAGCCGGATGTTATCAGTGTCAGTACAGGAATAAGGACCACTGGTCAGAGTATAGCAAACCCCTGGAGCTGGTGGTGACAGGTAAGGAGGTACCTTGGGAGCCTGGTCTTCTGATAGTTATTTTGTCTTAATTTTAGCAGACTTTGTTTTGATTTTGTATTTGCTTTTTGTTAATTACATTTGTTAGTAGATAACTTCATACAATGTACACAATACATACTGACAGCTCTCACCCCCACTTCTGCTCATTTCGTTTTGTGACCCACCGAGATTAACCAGGGCCATTCCTATTACTAAGGGTTTGAAGGTATCTTATGTGGGCTCAGCAGTAGGTATACAACTAAAGGCAATGATTCCCCCTCTCCCAGAGTCTTTCAATAGCCAGGAATTCCTTCTCAAAGAGTAGGACCCCTTGATTACTCCCTCATCCCCCAACTCCCCTACTTCCTTGGCTTATTATTGACAGGATTGCTCTTGTAGGTAATTACAACTGTATGTTAATAATTGTAGTGGTTCTTTTAAGTCTAGAGAGTGACATTTAGTAGGCCCCACCCTGTCTTCCACCTCTTAGATAATTCCTGTTCACCTTTGGGCAGTGTTGCCTAGGTCTTCGACAGAGATAGCACAAACATCTTGTTTATGTCTGGGCCTACAACTGTCTTTATTCTGTGCATGTTAGGCAGCTGTGAGTCTCTCCATTCAATGATGTTCCTCTTTTAGTTTTTATTTAAATTGTTTTCACATAATGTATTTTTAGCACATTCCTTTCTCTCCCCCAGTTCTTCCCAGATCCTCCCCACCTCTCATATTTTTAGAATAGCTTTAGGTTCATAGAAAAATTGAGTTGTTGAAGACTGAGAAGACCAATAATGAATGAACAAACATTGGTGTATCTCTCTTATACCAATTTAGTTGGTATCTAAAATATATTCAGAGTTCCTTGTCTGGTATCTAATGGTCCTTATCTACTCCAGGACCGCTTCCAAGATCTCACATTGCATTTGGTTCTCTATTGTTTTTGATAGTTTTGACAGTTTTGAAAAGTACAGGCAAGCATTTTCTGGGACTTCCCATTCTTAGAAATTGCCTGATATTTTTCTCATGACTACACTGGGTCATAGTTCATTACAAGAAAAACAGAGGTGACAAATGCTGTATTTTGAATGTTCTTACCACAAATAAAACTGTGAGGTGACATATATGCTATTCGCTCTAACTAATCATTATACAATGTATGCATGTGATAAATATCATGGTATACATGATAAATGCACAAAACCTTTTTAGTTTAAAAACTAGGTCATGTCTGATGAGGCACACTAGTAATCCAATAATCCCAGAGGTAGAGGCAGGAGAAACAAAGGTTCTAGGTCATCCATTGCTTCATAATTAATTTGAGGTTAGTCCCAACTACATGAGAGTGTTTTTGAAAGAAATGGAGTTGGGGAGGGCAAAGGAAGGAAAGGAAAGAGAAGAAGATGACAGGTGAGGAGAGAGGAGTGGACACGGGAGGGGAAGGAAAGGGAGGGGGAGGGGAGGAGAAATTGGGTGTGTTGGTACACACCAGTGATCCCAGCTCTCAAGAAGCTGAGACAGGAGGATCACGAGTTCAAGATCCTATCTCAAAATCTAAGTAAATTT
>NW_026068361.1:81926-98188 GCF_014885135.2 Alexandromys fortis
ATCCATTTGCCTGCAAACTTCAAGAAGTCCTTGTTTTTTACTGCTGAGTAGTACTCTAATATGTATATATTCCATACTTTCTTCATCCATTCTTCAATTGAAGGGCATCTAGGTTGTTTCCAGGTTCTGGCTATTACAAACAATGCTGCTATAAACATAGTTTTTATTTTCTGTAAATGGATTTTTCCTTGCATGTTTGACTGTGAAACATGTGAATACAGTACTCGTGGAGGTCAGAAGAGGGCATTAAATCCCCAAGAACTGGAGTTACAAACAGTTGTGTCTCTGGCTAGTGTTTTTAACTGCTGACCCTTGGCCCCAGCCCCTGAAAATAATTTTTTAAAGAGCAAAATTATGCTAACAGCTCACTGTCTTCTCTTTCAGGCTTTTACAATGAACCTGTCCTCTCCGCAGACCAAAGCCGTGTGCTGATAGCAGGAGAAAGCATTTCCCTCCAGTGCAGTTCAGCACACGACCTGTTCAGCAGATTTTCACTGGTCAAGGAGGGAGATGCTTCTTTGCCGCAGCACCAACATGAAGGCAAATTCACTCTTGGTCCCGTGAACCCTAACTTCGCCGGAAATTACAGGTGCTACGGCTGGCACAACAGCAGTCCCTAAGTGTGGTCAGCCCCTAGCAATGCCCTGGAGCTCATTGTCACAGGTAGAGGCATCACATCCCAGTTCTTTGTTCTCCACCATCCTGGTGTCTAGGCGGGAGTGGGAAGAGATGCTCTGAGATCCATGAGCGTGGCAGTAGACTCACTCTCCTGAGGCGCATGAAGAGAAAGGGGCTTCTCACTTACTCCACACTCATCTTTCATACATTTTCTGAAGTCTTCAAGCGTACCCTTCAGAAACCTATGATATATTTCTCAGGGTGTTTGGGGGGGCGGGGTGCATGCACAGTGCTGGCAGGGACCAGAGAGTATGACAGATTCCCTGGAGCAGAATTTACAGATGATTCTGAATCACCCATTGTGGATGCTAGAAGCTAAACTCAGGACCTCCGCAAGTGCAGCGAATGGTTCTAACCACTGCATCCTCCCTTCAGCCTCCTAGTTTATCGATAAAGGAAAGGTCCGCATTCAGAATCACTTATGAGGGATCAGTGTTGAGACAGAAGATCCAAACACAGTATAGTCTGGTGCATCTTTTTTCATTTGCCATAATTTTTCATTACAGAATCCACTGGGAGTGGTTGAATGTAAAGACTGAATTGTGGGACTCATTTTTTATGTGGTTTGCATATACCATTGTGCTTGAAGGAAGGAGATAAAGGTCAGACTTCAAGCAGGAAACCAGTTGCTGGTAGCTGAGTGGGCTGACCACAATCCATATCTCATGCCCATCTTCTGAATAAGGTGTCATCACCCCAGTCATGCAATAAGCTCTGCAGCGTGGTAACTGTGCATCGCACTGCTGCAAAGCTGGGTAGATCTTTCCGATTAGTGGCATGAAGACAACTGAATTTCCATGCAGAAGAATCAAAGTACAATTAAACAAGAACACATTTCTGATGCATTGGAGGCCTAGCAGCAAAATATATCCTGTGGGAGACCACAGAAGAGAATTACCTTGACCGTGACATAGAAGATGGTTTCTAAAACAAAATGCAGGACCTGCCTGCTCTATAGCAAAGGACTAATGAACTCAACCCAACTAAATCCTAAAATGCATGTTCATGATAATAATAAAAAGAGACAAATACATTTCGCGTAATTGACTAGGTAATAGAATCACCATGGTTTTCTGAGATAGAGTCTCACAAACTCATGCATGCTAGACAAACCCTATTTTACCAGGAAAATGGTACCGAACATTTAATTTTTCTAAACACTGTAGGCTCACATATTACATTTCAGCCAATGGAAGAGGAAACAGGTTAACAATGATAAAGATTGTCTAATACATTAAAAATAAAAATACGTTATTCACTGAGCATCATTGTCTATAAAATGTCACACAATAATTGGTGATGAGAAGTTGGAATGAAGCTGAGCAACAGATCACCTGCCTATCATACATACAGCAATTGGCTCCATCCTTATACATGGGTTATTTTTAAGTAGAGATGAGTTTTAGCTAAATTTATCTTAAATTTTACCATATATATCCAAGACAGCGGTGGTCGAGTGTCTATTTTGCCACATTTGAGAGTAATATAAATTGTCATGTAGAGTGACAAAAGTATGAAGAAAAAATTTAGAGCTCCTGACACAGGACAGTGTTGAAAAAAACAGTTGGGTGGGCAATGAAACCGTTAAGAGAGGTGAGAAAGACAAAGTACAAACTCCCCATAATCACTTCCTTTTCTAGGAACCACGGTTTCACACCCTTGGCCTCCCTCTATCTTACATACCCTAGAAGTGTGGTGCCTGAGAATAAATGAGCTCATTAAAAAGGATTAGGATAGAATGGATCATGGCCAACAATTACCTGTTTCTTTCCCTTATGTCTCTAGACTCCAAGAAGCAAGGTTACATGATGGAGAATTCAGTCCGGATGAGTATGGCAGGGCTGGTGCTTGTGGTCCTCTTGGTGATACTAGCTGAAGACTGGAACAGCCACAGGATATCACAAAGAAGACTGTCAGGAATTGACTGCACCAAGACGGAGCAGACAGTGACTGTGGGTGGGGATGGGAGCTATAGGTGGGGAGGCTTCTTGCAAAACGGAAAAGCAATTAGAGGCTCAGATCCATTTGCAGAATGCAAGGCATGTGTAAAGTATCCACCACCCATGTGTTTGAACACTGGCTCCCCAGCAGATGGTACTGTTTATGAGGATGTGTAAACTTTAAGATGTGCTATAAGTAGGTCACTGGGGCTACTATTTAAATGTTATACTCACTTCAGGTTCCCACCTAGCTCTCTGCCACTGTATACTCCTGTGGAGCTGCTCCTATTTCATGCTTTCCTGCCACAATAGAATACTCCCTCTGAAAACATGAGCCAGAATTAGCCTTGCCTTCCTTTCTTTCAAGACAAAAATAAATTAAGTAGTACACAGAGTTATCACGCGGTGTGGTCCTAGGTGGATCTGATGCTATTTCTTTTCTCCTGGTTAGTATTCAGGTTAGTTATAAATACATTTTTCTTTTATTTGTGAGATTATAATATAACTACATCCCTTGGTTAGGTCTTTTTGTTTTTCAACTCAACACAAGTGAGGGTCATGTGGGAAGAGGAGACCTCAACTGAGAAAATGTCTCAATCAGATTGCCCTGTAGGCAATTCTGTGAAATATTTTCTTGATTAACATTTGTCATGAGAGGGTCCAGCTCACTGTGGGTGGTGCCACCTTGGACAGGTGGTTCTGAGTTTTATGAAAAGCAAACTGAGAACGGCATAAACAGAAAGCCAGTGCACTGTACTCTTCCATGACCTCCGTTTCAGTTCCCGCCTCTGTTTCATCCCTTGAGTTCCTACAGTGACTTTTCATGATAACAGACTGTAACCTGTAAGCCAAATAAATTTTTCCTTCCAAAGTTTCTTTGGTCATGGTGTTTTACCACAGCTGTAGAAAACAAGCTAAGAACATTGATTATAATTATAATTTCCATCATTTTACAACCTTTTTATGTTCCTCCTTTTGTGGTACAGGGGATTTAACTGAAGTTCTCATGCATACTAAATGAGTTTTCTACAATTGCCTTACATCCCAGCCCTCTTTTCATTTTAAGACAAGTTTTCATAGAGTTGTCCAGGCTGGCCTTGAACTCACCTTGTGGCACAGACTGACCTCAAGCTTGTGGTCCACTGTGAGAATGTTTTTTGAGAAATGCTATTTAAAGTTTGCCTTTACAAATTAAACTTCCATCTAATTCATAATCAAGTCAATAATGTGCTTTGAGATCCTTATAGCTATGTACTAATTCTTCTGAAAAAATATAGGCTCAGCCTATTTGAAATTAGCTGAACTCTGAGATAACCTTGCAGTCAAACTTATTGTTCTTTGGACTTCCAACATAACTTCTCCAAGCTCGGCAGAATACACAGGCTCAATTGTACCACATTCCCCATTTCACTTCATGATACATTCACGCCCTGAATTTTGTTTGTGTGTGTGTGTGTGTGTGTGTGTGTGTGTGAGAGAGAGAGAGAGAGAGAGAGAGAGAGAGAGAGAGAGAGAGAGAGAGAGAGAGAGAGAGAGAGAGAGAGAGAGAGAGGAGATATGGTGATTAGATCTAAGACTGTGTGCTGACAGAGACAGCTGATCCAAGCTCACGGGAGCTCATGGATGCTAGACCAACAGTCAGGGAGCCTGTATGAGACCGGTGTAGGTCCCCTGCATGTGTGTGACAATCATGTAGACTTCTAACAGTGAGAGAAGGACCTTTCCATGGCACTTAGCTTGTTTTTGGTAGCTTTGGGTAACCTGTTCTCCATGCTGGATTACCTGGCTTGATCCTGCCTCAACTTGCTTTGGGAAATCCCATGGAAGGCCTGTCCCTTTCTGAATGGAGATGGAGGAGGGATGAATGGGGAGGGGGTAAATAGGAGAGGGGATAGGACAGGAGGAGAGCAAGGAGGGGAAACTGATTAGTATTCAAAATAAATGAAAAATGTTAGTTAAATAAAATAATTAAAAAGACTATGTGCCAGAATCATCAAGGGGTTGAAAGCAATAACCCACATGCAAAATATGTTGGAAGCAACATTTGTGTATAGAATGATGATATGTGATTATGGCTTTGCATGCTGTTCTGAGTAAGTAGGGCCAGGAGCACAATTTTCTACCTCGCAGACTCCTGTAAATTAGGAAAACAGGTCCTCTTTCCTTTTTGCAGCTCTATTTGCTGTGCCATTTGATACATAGAGAGCAGGGCCTTTATTCACACTGCTTCTTAGATTAAACCATTCGCTTTTATAGTAGACATGTTTTAGATTAGACAAATACTAGAACAGGAAAGACCAAAACTCTTCTGAATATATCTGGCCCATGCCTGAGTACCCGAAACCAAGAGTCTTTCTTCTTCTATGCGGCATCGTCACAATCTTCCTGCCTCAGCCTCTTGAGTAGCTAGGATGACAGGTCTGCTCCAGCAGGCTCGAACCTCTTTTTCTGCTCAGATTTTCTTCTTTATTCTTTATGGTTTTTTATAGTCTCATTTTTATTGTTCAAGAATTCCATGTGTGAATATATTTTGATGAAATCCACTCCCATCTCCTCCCCTTCTATTTACTCCCTATCCACACCACCACTCCCACCCTTACTTCATATACTGCATTTTAAAACTCACTGAGCCTAGTTAGTACTGCCAGTATGTGCATGGCTATAGGGCCATACGCTGGAACATGGGCAGCCTCTCAATGACTGTACCCTAGGGGAAAAAAGTGGCCCCCTCTTCCAGCACCTGTCAGTTACCAAAATAGTTCCTCAACTAGGGGTGGAACTTTGTGACCCCATTCCCCATCTACACTGGGATTTGGATTTTTTAAATGTGTATCCACCAATTATATAAAAAAAACTAGTAGGCTTGCTGTGATAGCAAGTCCCCTGCTTTGACCTTAAGGTATTGGTTTTGTCTAAATGTAAATTACATGAATAAACACACGAGCAAATGAAGGTCACAATCCTATTTGGGAAATATGAAATCGTATTAAATGACAACTTTATTTGGGGCACAGAGTTTACATTTACAATTTTAAAAGATGATACAATTTTGTCTTTTAACAGTACTAATGTATTTCACACTATTGAACCAGTAATTGTATATCTCAAAAAGTTCAAAGAAATAAACCAGACTCAAAAACACTAGCAACATGCATTTTTTATTGTATATGTAATTTGGGGTGGAAGAAGGATATAAAAGTATAATGGGGATCATTAGAGATGTGGAAGGAGAAAATGGGAAAGGTGACAAAAAGTAATGGAGAGGATGGGTATCTGTAGAACCACAGAGTGGTGTGAGCATGTATGGAAATGCCAAACCGAAAGCAATTAATACATACCAGTAAAACTGGAGAAAATCTCCAAGAAATTAATTGAAAACTTATACCATTAAAGAAGTCATGGGACTGGAAAGATGGCTCAGCTATTAAAAGCTAGACTCACAACCAAAAGCAAAAAATTTTGAGTTCGAGAAAATAGGATGTGAATTCCTGCCTTGATGCTCCAGTAGTGATGGACTTTAATGTGGAACTGTTATCCAAAAATACATACATACATACATACATACATACATACATACATACATACATTTCTCCCCTGGTATTCCTTGCCAGAGTAACTTACCACAGCAATGAAAGTGACACTAGGCAGTGATTAAAAGACAAAACTCAAGAATCCGCCAGATGATAAGAATGTTGTCAAAAAAACATCAAATGTCTAGTTAATCTGTAAAATCAAATTATAGCAGAAAATCTCCCAAGTCTAGAGAAAGACCTAGACATCCAAACACAAGTGTTGTCTTGAACTCCAAGTAGACATGATCAGAGTAGAATTCTGTATGATATAATACAGTCAAGATATCAAAAATACGAAACAGGGCTGGAGAGATGGCTCAGTGGTTAAGTGCACTGCTTCCTCTTCCAGAGGTCCTGATTTCAATTCCCAGCAACCGCATGGTGGCTCACAACCATCTGTAATGAGATCTGGTGCCCTCTTCTGGCCTGCAGGCATACATGCAGACAGAATGAGAATACTGTATACATAATAAATAAATCTTAAAAAAAAATACAAAACAAAGAAAGAACATTTAAAGCCATAAGGGGAAGACATCAACTCACTTATAAAGGCACATAAATCAGAATAATGTCAGCTCTCCAAGCAACCTAAAAGGTATAAAAATGTGGGATGATATATTTCAAGACTTGAAAGCAATTAACTCAACTAGTGCTGCTATTTCCAGGAAAGTTGTGCTGTGAAGTTGGCAAGGAAGTAAGGACATTTCAAGATAAATACAAACTAAGCCTGGTCATGACCTCCAAAGAAGATAACGAAATTAATATAATGTACACAGGAGGAAGGTCTCCTGGTAAGTGCCTCCTCAATGGCAAGACTGTAAATAACCAGCTAGGTCCTCTAGAAACCTGGGGAATTTAGTACATGGGTGGAAAGAGGTCCATCTGGCCAGATAAAGGCTACCACATGAAGAGGAAATGACTTGGGTTGTTGTCCTCATCAATATGGACAAGTTCAACAGAAACACCTGGGCTAATTCCCAGAATCTAACGGTGCCCTGGTACCTCCAAGCCCTAAGCGCAGGACAGATGATGCTTCTCTCTTAAAGCTGAAAGCAGGGAGGGGACCTGATAGAAATGGACAAGAAAGGCACTTCCTTATGATGAAAAGAGTTACCACAACAGGGGCCTGGAATGTGAACACTAAACAGAGCTGTGAGAACCAGCTTGCTCGGGCTTGAGCTCGGTCACCTCAGGTGGGAAGTCACTGAACTGGCAGAAACACTTTGGACAGGAACACAAGAACTCATAGTAAATGGACGTAATATTAAAACTAAGATGGAGAGGGAAAACACACAGCAGGTGTAGCTTTAGTGATATCCAGTTTGACCCAAAAATGCACACTTGGGTACAGACCTGTAAATGAACAAATTTTATCAGTCAGATTTCAGACAATGATACAGTCACTATCATACAGGTATACCCGCACACAGTGGAAGCAGAAGAGGAAGACATCAACAGTTTCTACACAGATCTACAAATCGAGGTTATCAGGACATATAAGAATAAGAATGAAATACTAATCATTATGGGTGACTTCAATGCAAGAGTGGGATCTAGAGAAAGAATGGATTATTGTGTCATGGAAACATATGGATTGGGACAATGGAACGTTAGAGGGGAACAACTGCTTGACCTCTGCTATGCAAATGATTTGTCCATAGCCAACACAAAATTCAAGCAGGCCAAACCATCAAGATTCTGGACATGGGAATCTCCTGACAAATGCACATACAGCCAAATTGACTACATTTGGTTTCCTGGTCATCAGGAAACTCATATCTAGTATCCAAAACAGCTGATCATTTCCTAGTGCTGACTTAAGGTCAGATCATCAACTTGTTATAGCCAACATTCAACTCAGGAGAGGCATGCCAGGCAAGACAGAGATAGACAGTAAACAACTGATGAACCCTGCTATACAGAGAGAGTATAAAAGAACCACTGAGAAAAAGATGAGGGAAATCACTAAACAACCCTTTACAGATATAGAAAGCAAATGGGAGAAAATCAAAAGAGCTATACGGGAGGCTTCAAAGGAGACTTTTGTTATGAGAAAAGGACACCACCAGTAGAATGGCTTTCTGCAAAGATGATCAATCTGGCAGAAGAAAGAAGGAAGCTAAAAAGCAAACAGAGAGGCAAACCACAGGCAGCAAAACACCACAACTATGCAGGGAGATCAAAAGAAGAGCAAAGAAGGATAAAGAGCTGTATATACAAAGTCTATGCAAAGAGGTCAAAGAGGCTAGACTCTATAATAAAACACATCTTGTTTACAAAGTTATCAGATGAATAGCTGCCAGATATGCTCCTCAGACTTTATGATTAAAGATCTGCAAGGTCATTTATTAACAGAACCAGGGAAAGTAAAGCAAAGATGGAGACAATACTTTGACAACCTATACAATGGATCTAATGCTGCCAACATAGACTACAATGAGAAACACATCAGCAGCCACTCCAACACCAGAGATGATGAAAATATTAAATATTGACAGGAGCAAGATAGAGGAAGCTATCAAGAGAGCGAAATTCAGGAAAGTCTCAGGAATGGATGGCATCACAGTGGAGGAGCTGGAGGCAGCTACAATAGACTCAAGAGCTAGGCTGGGGTGCTTCTCAGAACTCTTCAGGGAGATATGGGAACATGAACCAATTCCTATGGAATGGAAGCACTCAGTCATAATTCCCACACACAAGAAGGACAAGCTGAGTGCTCAAATTACAGGGGCATTAGTTTGTTGTGCCATAGCAGCAAGATCTTCTCCTCCATTATCCTGCAAAGGATCAAGGGCAGAACAGAGAAAATCCTAGCAGAGGCGCAGTGCGGATTTAGAACTAACAGGAGCACAATTGATCAGATCTTCCCTTTAAGGCAACTGGCAGAAAAATACGAAGAATCTGGGAAAGACATATGCCTGTTACATTGACTTTAGGAAGGCATTTGATAGCATTTGGGAGAAAGGACTTTGGGAAACAATGAGGTACTACAGATAACCAGAGAAAAATCATAAGAATCCTAGAGAATGCCTATAAACATATTTTTTGCATTGGTCAAATCTGTGGAGAACTAAGCAATCAGTTTAGGCCAATCATAGGAGTGTTGCAGGGATGCATCCTCTCACCACTCCTCTATAATATATTCCTGGAATTAATAATAGCAACAACCCTGGAGGATGAGGAGATAGGCATGCAGGCAGTTGGGCGAATCAATGACTTGCATTCCACTGATGATACCGCACTACTTGCTGAAAGTCCACATGAGCTACAGGCCACGGTAAATAGAGTGGTGGAAGTAAATGAAAAACCTTGGTATGAAAGTAAACATCGAGAAGACTGAGAAACAACACATGTGAAGGGCATACAGGATTTTAACAATGTAATAAAGAATCATAACCTCAGTCAACTTTTGTCTATCTGGGAGGAAACCTCAATTCGAAGGAGGGACTTATTCCGGACATCAAGAGGGATGTGAGGGCTGCATTCCAGGCACTAGGAAAAGTTTAGTCAGCAGCAAGAGACATAAGGACAACAACAAAATTACAATTCTATGAGGTGCTAGTCTTGAGCTGCCTTCTTTACCACTCTGAAACCAGGGCGACGAAACGCTCCTCAGAACAGCAGCTGAATGTGTTTGAGATGGCGTGTCTCAGGAGGGTTCTAGGTGTCACAAGAAGAAAGGCTGCACAATGATAGCATTAAGACACATCTCCATCTACAGAAGGAAGTAAACTACAGGATACAGACACGGCGCGTGAGATACTTTGGCCGTGTTATGAGAATAAATGATGGCAGAGACCTGCTTGGAGGTGTGCACAGGATAAGGCAAAGAGGAAGGCCTCCCCCACCCCCGCCAAAAAAAAAAAAAACACCTCTGGATAGACAGCATAAAGGAATGCTGTGGAACCTTAAGTATGACAATAATACAAGCAGCTAGGACTGCCCAGGCTAGGAATAACTGTAGCACCACCATAAATGAGCTGCCCGTGCATGCTTAAGCATTGCAAAGGCATGGATGATGATGACGACGACATAGGAGAAAGAAAGATGCTCTCGGTCACAAGGGTATGGGAAATAACAAATTTCATGAGAAGAGGAGATATACAAGAGAGGAAGGAATCCATGGTGTCCAACATAATAAACCAGAAAACCTCAACAATAATGGAGGCGAAAGAAAGAGCAAAACATCTGACAACAGGCCAGTAAAACGCTTGTCTCTTAAGTATGAAGCCCTCGGTTCAGTCCCCAAAACCCACATAGATAATAGAGCCAGGCAGAAGCTGGGAAGATGGCTCAGCAATTAAGATCACCCACATGAGGAGGCTCACAATCACCTGTAATTCCAGCTCTAGGGAATCTTATTCCATCTACTGGCCTCTACCAGCACTACACTCATGTGCACATACCCACACACAAACACACAAAATTAAAAATGAAATCTTTAAAACATAAAAGCCAAGTGTAACAATACATGCTTATGATAGCTGCGCTGGGAAGGGAAGACATGTGGGTACCTAGGACTTATATATCAGATGACCTAATCTACTTTGCAAGTTTCTGGCTCTGGAGGGTTGTTGTATACAAAAATATGTGGATATGTGCACGCACACACACAAACTTAGTAAGGGTTGTAGAGATAGCTCAGTGATTAAAATGCTTACAATGCTAGAATGAAGACCTGAGTCCAGCTCCCTAACACCCACATAAAATATCAGATGGACATCAAAGCCCACTTGTAATTCCAGTCTAAGAATGCAGACAAGGGATCTCCAGAACATGTTGTCTAGGGAGATTCATCATATTGATGAGCTCTGAGTTTGATTGAGAGCCCCTGACTCAGTGAATAAAGTGGTAGAGAAATCAAAGTTGATCTATGACATCAACCGCAGGCCTCCACATGCACACGTGCACACAGATGTGCCTATACATAGGCAAACACACATACACTTACATATGCATGCCACACACATGCACCTGAAAATAAAAAATAATAATAGCATTTTCCTTGAATAAAATAACAAATATTTTAATATTGCATTAGTGTTACTTTCTGATTAAACCAATGATCAAGTTCAAACACATGCATGTTACACACAGGAATACAAAGTTTAAAATCCCCATTTTAGGAAATACTCAGACTTTTTGCTCTGTAAATCTCCCTCCCCCATGACTTCCCCAGATGAATTTATAGGTTGACCTAGAAATGTATTTCAGACTGGGCAGATGATGGTCAAGGGAAACTTTCAGATTCAAAATGTGGTTAAACATGTTGTGTGAACAACATCTCTGCCTTGAAGCCCAAGGTTAGTGGTGAGGGAAAAGCTGTGAATCTTTCTGTTTAAAAAATGTGTGAAAGTCCCATGATGAGTGGTGTTGGGGCTCACCCACCACATCCTGTGCATCTCCCTCAGCCACTGGACTCAGTCCACACACAGGTCAGCATTGGTCTTGCCAGTGTAATGCCGCGGATACTTGCTGCCCTGCTCGGCCTGGGTGAGTCCTTCAGGAAAGGGGGATGGAACCAGAGCAGGAATCAGGGAGACATTGTATCATTATTGTTGTTTTTTAGGGCTATGTCTGAGCCAGAGGATCAACACAGAGAAACGTAAGTGCTTCCTTGAGAACCTCAGGATTGGTCTCATGCTTTCATTTCAAGGGTCCATCTGAGAGCATCCAGAGACAGGCGAGCATTCTGCCTCACTCTGATGGCCACAATCTGGTGGCTGCGGGAAAGTGGGGAAGATAGGTAATGGCTCATCTGGGACTCATGCCCCTGGTTCCTTTTCAGAGAGTCTCCAGAAACCTATCATCTGGGCCGAACCCAGTAACAGGGTCACAAATGGAAATGCTGTGACCATCTGGTGCAAGGGACATCACACTGCTACCCATTATCAACTGTACTTTGAAGGAAGCTTTTCAGCCTTGGAGAGACCTAAACCAAGTAGAGCAACGAATAAAGTCAACTTCACCATTCCACAAATGACCTCACATACCGCAGGGAAATAAACCTGCTGCTATCAGAGTGGGGAGCGTCAATCAAAGAGCAGCAAGGGCCTGAATCTAATAGTTACTGGTGAGTGTCTTGTTATTAGATGTAGAGTCAGCTTGGTATGAATCATGGAGAGTGCCAGTGTTCATAAATACTGGAAACTCTTTTATTTTCCCTTGCCACTCTTTTTTATTAACTTTTTTATTTTTAAAAAAATAAAACAAACTGTATTTTTTTCATTTTACATGCCAATCCCAGTTCCCACTCCCTCCCATCCTCCAATTTCCTCTACCTATCTGCCACCACACCCCCCATCCACTCTTCAGAGAGGGTAAGGCACATTGTTTGGAAGAGGTCCAAGGCCCCCCTACCATATTTAGGTTGAGCAACACCTACATCCAAAGAAAATAGGTTCCCAAAAAGCCAGTACAAGCAGTATGGATAAATACTGGTGCCACTGCCAGTAGCCCCTCAGTCTGCCCCAGCCATGCAACTGTCAACCACAAAGGGACTAGTTTGGTACTATGCTGTTTCCTTCCCTGTATGGCTAGAGTTGGTGAGCTCCCATTAGCTCAGGTAAACTGTTTCAGTGGACACCTCTATTATGATCTTGACTTCTTTGCTCATATTCTCACACTTCCCACTCTTCAACTGAACGTTGGGAGCTCAGTCAGGTCTCTGCCTCTGTATCCATCAGTTGCTGGATAAAAGTCCTATGGTGATATTTAAGATATTCATCAGTCTGACTACAGGGCAAGGCCAGTTTCGGGCATCCACTCCTCTATTGCTTAGAGTCTTAGCTGGGGTCATCCTTGAGGATTCCTGGGTATTTCTCTAGTGCCAGGTTTTTTGCTAGCCCCATAATGGCTCCCTTAATCAAGATACCTCTTTCCTTGCTTTTGTCTCTGTCCTTCCTCCATCTTGACCATCCCATTCCCTCAAGTTCCTCTCCTCCCTCCCCTTCTCCTGTCATCTTCCCCTTCCATCCTCCCTACTCCCCGCAACCCCCAATTTTATCAGGTAATCTTGCCTGTTTCCCCTTCCCAGGCAAATCTGTATATGTTTCTCTTAGGGTTCACCATGTTAGTTACCTTCCCTAAGCTCAATAACCTTTACAGCTAGTATCCACTTATGAGTGAGAACATACCGTGTTCAACTTTCTGGGTCATGCGTGGTTACCTCACGCATGATTTTTTTTCTAGTTCCATCTATTTGCATGCAAATTTCAAGATGTCATTGTTTTGTACTGCTGAATAGTACTCTGACGTGTAAATGTGCCACATTTTCTTTATCCATTCTTTGGTTGAGTGGCATATAGGTTGTTTCCAGATTCTAGATATTACAAAAAATGCTGCTCTGAACATATTTGAACAAGTGTCCTTGTAGTATGATTGAGCATCTTTTGGGTACATGCCCACAAGTGCTATTGCTGGGTCTTGAGGTAGGCTGATTTCCAATTTTTTGAGAAACCACCATACTGATTTCCAGAGTGGTTGTACAAGTTTGCATTCCCACCAGCAATAGAGGAGTATTCCCCTTTCTCCACATTCTCTACAGTATAAGCTATCATTGATGTTTTTGATCTTAGCCATTCTCACTGGTGTAAGATTAAGGTGATATCTCAGAGTTGTTTTGATTTGCATTTTCATGATGGCTAAGGATGTTGAACATTTCCTTAAGTGTCTTTCGGCCATTTGAGATTCTTCTGTTGAGAATTCTCTGTTTAGTTCAGTACCCCACTTTTTAATTGAATTATTTAGAATTTTTATGTCTAATTTCTTAAATTCTTTATATATTTGCTAGACCAATCCTCTGTCTGATGTGGGGTTGGTGAAGATCTTTTCCCACTCAGCAGGCTGCCTTTTTGTCTTATTGACTGTGTCCTTTGTTTTACAGAAGCTTTTCAGTTTCAGGAGGTTCCATTTATTTATAGTTGCTCTCAGTGTCTGCACTACTGGGGTTGTATATAGGAAGTGGTCTCCTGTGCCCATGCATTGAAGACTACTTCCCATTTCCTCTTCTATCAGGTTCAGTGTGATAGGATTTATATTGAGGTCATTAATCCATTTGGACTTGAGTTTTGTGCATGGCGACAGATCTATTTTCATTCTTCTACAGGTTGACATCCAGTTATGCCAGCACCATTTGTTGAAGATGCTTTCTATTTTTCATTGTATAATTTTAGCTTCTTTGTCAAAAATCAGGTATTCATGGGTGTGTGGATTAATATCTGAGGTTTGATTTTATTCCACTGGTCATCCCCTCTTCTTTTATGCCAATACCAAGCTGTTTTCATTACTGTAGATCTATAATAGAATTTGATGTCAGGGATGGTGATGCCTTCAAAAGCTCTTTTATTGTACAGGATTGTTTAGGCTATCCTGGGTTTTTTTGTTTTTCCATGCATTGAATCTATAGAATACTTTTGGTAGGACTGCCATTTTTATTATGTTGACCTACCTATCCAAGAGCATAGGAGATCTTTCCATTTTCTGGTATCTCCTTAAATTTCTCTTTTTAAAGACTTAAAGTTATTGTCAACAGGTCTTTCACACCTTTGGTTAGTATTACCCAAAGATATTTTATGTTATTTGTGGCTATTGTGAAGGGTGATGTTCCTTTTTATATTTGTTTTTTCCCATTCAAAAATTTACACTTCTTCCCCTCCTCCCATTCCCATCCCACTCTCCCATTCACCCTCCTACCTCACCTCCCTCCTTGAGAGAGGGCAGGGAACCCTGCCCTCTGGAAAGTCCAAGGCCCTCCCCCCTACATCCAGGCCTAGGAAGCTTTGCATCCAAATAGACTAGGGTCCCAAAAAGCCAGTACATGCAGTAAAAACAAGTCCCAGTGCCTTTACCAATGGCTTCTCTGTCAGGCCCATTGTCAGCCACATTCAGAGAGTCCGGTTTGATCACATATTCGTTCAGTACCAGTCCAACTGGGTTTGGTGAGCTGCCATTAAAACAAGCACACTGTCTCAGTGGGTGGACCAACCCCTCGCAGTCCTGACTTCCTTGCTCATCTTCTCCCTCCTTCTGCCCTTCAGCTGGACCTTGGGAGCTCAGTCCCTTGCACTGATGAGGGTCTCTGTCTCTATCTCCATCCAACGCCAACAAAGATTCTATGGTGATATTCAAGATAATCATCAGTGTGATAGTGGGGCAAGGCCAGTTCAAAACCCTCTGCTCTGCTGCCCAAGGACCTAACTAGGGACATCCCCGTGGATGCCTGGGATCCCCTCTAGAGCCAAGTCTCTTGCCAATCCTAAAATGGCTCCCTTAATGTAGATATCTTCTTCCCTGCTCCTATAACTGCCCTACCTCCATATCCACCCTCCCACTCCCCCAAGCTCTCTCCAATCTTTCCTTTTTCCCTTCTCTCTCCCCATCTCCCCTTTCCCCAGCCCAACCCCCACCCATACACCCACCAACATTTGCCCAGCAATCTTGTTTGCTTCAAATTTGTCCTTTAATTATAGAAACCACTTATGAGTGAGTACATCCCATGTTCCTCTTTTTGAGTCTGGCTTACCTCACTCAGGATAGTGTTTTCTATTTCTGTCCATTTGCATGAAAATTCAAGAAGTCATTGATTTTTATTGCTGAGTAGTACTCTAATATGTATATATTCCATACTTTCTTCATCCATTCTTCCATTGAAGGGCATCTAGGTTGTTTCCAGGTTCTGGCTATAACAAACAATGCTGCTATGAACATAGTTGAGCATATACTTTTGTTGTATGATAGGGCATCTCTTGGATATATTCCCAAGAGTGGTATTGCTGGGTCCAGGGGTAGGTTGATCCCGAATTTCCTGAGAAACTACCACACTGATTTCCAAAGTGGTTGCACAAGTTTGCATTCCCACCACCAATGGATGAATGTACCCCTTTCTCCACAACCTCTCCAGCAAAAGCTATCATTGGTGTTTTTGATTTTAGCCATTCTGACAGGTGTAAGATGGTATCTTAAAGTTGTCTTGATTTGCATTTCCCTGTTCGCTAAGGAAGTTGAGCATGACCTTAAGTGTCTTTTGGCCATTTGAACTTCTTCTGTTGAGAATTCTCTGTTCAGTTCAGTG
>NW_026068361.1:104227-127693 GCF_014885135.2 Alexandromys fortis
AGATCTCTCACTTCCTTGGTCAGAGTTACCCCAAGATATTTTATGCTATTTGTGGCTATCGTGAAAGGTGATGCTTCTCTGATTTCCCTCTCTGCTTCTTTATCCTTTGTGTATAGGAGGGCAACTGATTTTTTTTTTCAGTTGATTTTGTATCCTCCTACATTACTGAAGGTGTTTATCAGCTGTAGGAATTCCCTACTAGAGTTTTTGGGGTCTCTTATGTATACTATCATATCATCTGCAAATAACAAAAGTTTGATTTCTTCCTTTCTAATTTTAATCCCCATGACCTCCTTTTGTTGTCTTATTGATCTAGCCAGAACTTCAAGAACCATGCTGAATAGATATGGAGAGAGTCCAGACCCTTGTCTTGCTCCTGATTTTAGTGGAATTACTTTGAGTTTCTCTCAATTTAATTTGAGGTTGATTGTTGGCTTTCTGTATATTGATTTTATTATGTTTAGATATGTTGATTGTTTCCCTGATCTCTTCAAGACCTGATCTCTCATGAAGGGGTTTTAGATTTTGTCAAATGCTTTTTCAGCATCTAATGAGATGATCAAATTGTATTTATCTTTCATTTTGTTTATATGGTGGATTACACTGATAGATTTTCATATGTTGAGCCATCCCTACACCTCTGGGATGAAGCCAACTTCATCATGTTGGACGATTTTTTGAGGTTTTCTTGGATTCGGTTTTCCAGTATTTTATTGAGTATTTTTGCATCAATGTTCATGAGGGAGTTTGGTCTCTAATTCTCTTTTTTGGTTGAGTCTTTGTTTGGTTTTAGTATCAGGGTAACTGTAGCCTCATAAAAAGAGTTTGGCATTGCTCCTTCTGTTTCTATTATGTGGAACAGTTTGAGGAGTATTAGCTCTTCTTTGATATTCTGGTAGAATTCTGCACTGAAACCATTGGGGCCTGGGCTTTTTTTTGGTTGGAGGCTTTTGATGACTGCTTCTATTTCCATGAAGGTTTAGGTCTATTTAAATTATCTACTTGGTCTTGATTTAATTTTGGAATGTGGTACCTATCCAGAAAATTTTCCAATTTGTAACATTTTGCAATTTTGTGGAGTACAGGTTGATGTAGTATAACCTGGTAGTTCTCTGAATTTCCTCAGTGTCTGTCGTTATGTCCCTTTTTCTTTTCTGATTTTGTTAATTTGGATGTTCTCTCTCTGTCTTTTGATTATTTTGATTAAGGGTTTGTCTACTTTGTTGATTTTCTCAAAGATTCAACCCATTGTTTCATTGATTCTTTGTATTGTTTTCTTTGTTTCTATTTTATTGATTTCGGTCCTCAATTTGGTTATTTCCTATCTTCTACTGCTCCTGGGTGAGTCTGTTTTATTTGTTCTAGAGCGTTCGGATGTGCTGTTAAGTCACTGATGTAAGCTTTCTCCATTTTCTTTTTTTATTATTATTTTTTTAATTTTTTTTAATTTATTAAAGATTTCTGTCTCTTCCCCACCTCCGCATCCCCTTTCCTTCCCCCTCCCCCAATCAAGCTCCCCCCCTCGTCAGCCCAAAGAGCAATCAGGGTTCTCTGCCCTGTGGGAAGTCCAAGGACCACCCTCCTCCATCCAGGTCTCGTAAGGTGAGCATCCAGACTGCCTAGGCTCCCACAAAGCCAATACGTGCAGTAGGCTCAAAAACCCATTGCCCATGTTCTTGAGGTCTCAGTAGTCCTCATTGTCCACTATGTTCAGTGAGACCTGTTTTAACCCAGGCTTTTTCAGACCCCGGCCAGCTGGCCTTGGTGAGTTCCCGATAGAACATCCCCATTGTCTCAGTGTGTGGGTGCACCCCTCGCGGTCCTGAGTTCCTTGCTTGTGCTCGCTCTCCTGCTCCTGATTTGGACCTTGAGATTTCAGTCCGGTGCTCCAATGTGGGTCTCTGTCTCTGTCTCTTGTCTCCTTTCATCGCCTGATGAAGGTTAATATTCAGGAGGATGCCTATATGTTTTTCTTTGGGTTCTCCTTCTTATTTAACTTCTCTAAGAACCCGAATTATAGGCTCAATGTCCTTTATTTATGGCTAGAAACCAAATATGAATGAGTACATCCCATGTTCCTCCATTTTCTTTATGTGGACACTTAGTGTTATGAACTTTCCTCTTAGCACTACTTTCATAGTGTCCCATAGGTTTGGGTATGTTGTGTCTTCATTTTTGTTAAATTCTAGGAAGTCTTTAATTTTTTCTTTATTTCTTCCTTGACCCAGGGGTGGTTCAATAGAGCACTGTTTAATTTTTGAGAGTTTATGGGCTCTCTGAAGTTAGTATTGCTGTTGAATTCTAATTTTAAACCATGGTGATCCAAAAAGATACTAGTGGTTACTCCAGTTTTTTGTGTCTGTGGAGGTTTAGTTTGTTTCTAAGTATGTGGTCAATTTTAAAGAAGGTTCTATGAGGTGCTGAGAAGAATGTGTATTCTTTTGTGTTTGTGTGGAATGTTCTGTAGATATGTTAAGTCCATTTAATTCATGACATCTGCTAGTTCTTTTATTTCTCTGTTAAGTTTCTGTCTGGTTGACCTGTCCATTGGGGAGAGTTGGCTTGAAAGGTATTTAAGTCTCCTACTATTAGTATGTGTGGTTTGATGTCAATTTCAGCTTTAGTAATGTTTCTTTTACATATGTGAGTTTTTCTTATATTTGAGTCATAGATGTTCAGGATTGAGACTTCATCTTGATGGATTGTTCCTGTTATGACTATAAAGTATCCTTCTCCATCCCTTTTGGTTGGTTTTAATTTGAAATCTATTTTGTTAGATGTTAGGATAGCTACATATGCTTGTTTCTTAAGTCCATTTGATTGGAAAATCTTTTCCCAACCCTTTACTCTGTCTGAGGTATTGTTTGTCTTTGAGGTTGAGGTATGTTTCCTGTAAATAGCAGAAGGATGGATCCTGCTTTCATATCCATTCTCTTAGCCTGTGTCTTTTTATAGGCAAATTGAGTCTATTGATATTAAGAGATATTAATGACCAGTGATTATTAGTTCCTGTTATTTTTCAGTGGTAGTAGTCATGTGTTTCCCTTCTTTGGGACTTTATGGTGGAGGGTTATCTGTTGGCTGTGTTTTTGTGGGTGAAGTTAGCTTCTTTAGGTTGGGCTATTCCTTCTAGTACTTTCTGTAGGTCTGGATTTGTGGATAGGTATTGTTTAAATCTGGTTTTGTCATGGAATATCTTGTTTTCCCCATAAATGGTGATCAAAAGCTGGGTGTAATTCTGATAGGTCTACCTTTATATGTAATTGACCAATTTTTATTTGCACACTTTAATATTCTTTCTTTATTTTGCATGTTTTGCATTTTATTTTTATATGGTGAGAAGCCTTTTTATTATCTATTTTGTATTTTGTAAGTTTCTTGAACCTTCATAGGGATATCCTTCTTTAGGTTAGGAAAGTTTTCTTTTATGATTTCATTGAATATATTTTCTGTGCCTTTGAGCTGGAGTTTTTCTCCTTCTACCCCTATTATTCTTAGTATAGGTCTTTTTATGGTGTCCCAGAGTTCCTGGATGTTTTGTGTTAAGAATTTACTCAACTTAATGTTTTCTTTTACTGATGAATCTATTTCCTCTATAGTATCTTCTTCAACATCTGAGATTCTCTCTTCCATCTTTTGTATTCTGTTGTTTATGTTTGCCTCTATAGTTCCTATTCATTTACCCAGATTTTTTTATATCCAAAATCCCCTTGCTTTATGTCTTCTTTATTGTCCCTATTTCATTCTTCAAGTCTTGAGCAGTTTGCTTCACCTGTTTGATTGTTTTTTTTTTTCTTGGTTTTCTTGGGTTTCTTTGAGAGACTTATTAATTTCTTCCAATTTTTGTTTGTCTTTTCCTCCGTTTCTTTAAGGGAGATTTTTATTTCCTCTTTAAAGGTCTCAATGATCTTCATAAAGTTACGTTTAAAATCGTTTTATTCTACTTCTTGGTTAGGATGATCAAGTCTTCCTGTTGTATGACCACTGGGTTCTGGTATTACCATGCTGCTTTTTAGGTTGTTGGATGAATTCTTGCATTGGTGCCTGTCCATCTCTTTCTTCAATTGATGTTGGCAGTATCTTTGTGTCTTGGTCCAATCCTTGCAGTGGGTGTCTGTGTCTTGGGAACTGTTCTTAGTCTTCTCTGTAATATCACTGTCTGTGTCTCAGGGAGCCACTGAGGTCTCTCTCGGCCCTCTCTCTTGGCCTGTTCCCTTGATCTTCTCTTCTTGTTCGCTCTCTTAGTCCACTCTGTGTAGTCACAGCTTGTGCTTCAGAGCTTGTCTCTTGGTCATCTTTGTGTAGTTGCAGCTTGTGTTTCAGCATTCCTCCAAGGTTGCGGGGTGGGGCCATTTTGAAAGGTTTAGAGGCCAAGTGAGACTTGGAGCTTTCAGGGTCCAACAGATGGGATGGAGGATTTGGAACAGTGTACCTGAAGGAAGCTCTTCTGCTGGCTGGTTAGAAAAGCAGAGGCAGGTGGGGGAAGAGTCCAGGTTTTGCCCCTGTATGGAGGACCTAGAGAGTGGGGTGTCCTGCCTAGTGGCTGGACACTCACCTCTTGGTCCTCTCTGTGTAGTGGCGGGCTGTATTTCAGAGTCCCACTCACTGAAAACTCTTTATGCCTAACTCTGACACTGCTTATCTTGACTGGAAGTCAGACGATGTGTCTAATCATAGCAACTTTCTGCAGGGTTAAACTTCGGGGTCAGCTTTCTCTCCTGGCATCAAAGGCATCTTAGGTCATGATCTCTGAACAAAGTGTCTATAGTAGACCACTGTGAGCCGGGGTATGTCTAAGAACTGATGGACAGGAGAATCAAAGCTGGGCAAGAAGAGGTTGGCACATAATGAAGTTTCATCAGAAAATGTAGCCAAGCACACGGCTCTCAAATTTAACCTAGCTTGAAAAACACCTAGAGGCCTTTTAAAACACAGATAGCTCTCACATACATGCTCAGGGGAGCATTGGTCACAACAGCCAAAAGGTGGCTAGTTAGATGGCTCATGAATAATAGAGCTTGCTGTTCAAGCATGAGAAGCTCAATCCAATCGCCAAATCCACATAAAAAGTCAGGTATGTCTGCATCACCAGAACTGGGCGGGGAACAACACCTGATTGCTGGGGCTTGATAGCCACCAGCCTAGCTGTGGGTTTAGTGAGACCCTGTCTCAAGGCAATAAGAAGAAAGATAGAGCAGAGCACCCACCTCCGGCCTCCACACATGAGCTTACAGGTACACACACTTATATACACACAGGAGCATACACAACACATAGCACACACAATCACACAGAGAAAAAAATAGATTAAATAAGTAACTAAATAAACCAATAGCTAAGAAGGAAACAATAACACTAGTATCTCTTGGTGAATAAATAGATAAACGAAATGTGCTATATTCGTACCGTAGAATATTAGTCTACCTTTCAAAGGAAGAAAATTCTGGAACACTCTATGACGTGACTGAACCCCAAGGACATTACATAAATGGAGACAAGCCAGTCACAGGAGGACAAATACTGTCTGATTGAACTTAACCAAGTTACCTGGAATGATTGAGTTCATAGAGACAAAAATAAATGTAGAAAGGTGATTGCCAGATCTTGGGAAGCCAGAAAGGGGGTTGTTTAAAATAGTTGAAAAGTTTCTGGTTTTGAGAAGAAAAAGTTCTTGAGGCAAAGGATACTAATAGCAGTGTTGTATGCTTAATGGCTCTGAACAAGTGTGTGCCAGTTCATGGGTGCACAGGGAAGTGTGTGTGTGTGTGTGTGTGTGTGTGTGTGTGTGTGTGTACATGTGAACACCAGAGGACAGTCTCAGACATCATTTTCCAGGAACTGTTTACCTTAGTTTTTTAGACAGTCTCTTGTTGGAATCTGGGACTGACCAAGTACATACACTAGGCCACTGACCAACAAATCTGCCTGTCTCTACCTGTCCATCAGTGGGATCACAGGCATGCACCACCATGCCTGGATTTCTATGTAGATACTGGAGATCGAACCCAGATCCAAGGATCAAACTCAGGTCTTTATCAATTGAGTTACTTACCCAGCTCTCTCCCCCCAACCTCCAAAAAAGATTTCTTTAGGGCAGTATATCGCCCAGGAGGCCTCAACCCTACACACGGAACTAAAGGCAGCTAAGGAATGCTGTCAGCAGGAAACAGTCTTATCCAGCAAAGAGCGCACCAATCCGTTAGCCCATACCCAATGGTCAACTCTGAAAACATACCAACAAACAAACAAGTAACCGTACACAGACTAAACAGGTTGTACTCACATATTTAGGAACATGTATAATCATATACATACATATATTTGTGTATGCATATATGTATATGACAGCAGTTAATGAAAAAAAGGCTACCACAAATTTGAAAGAGAGCAAGGAGGGGTATACAGGAGGTTTTGGAGAGAGAACGGGGGAAAGGAAATGGTGTAATTATACTATAATCTCAAAAATTAACAATTTTTAAAGCATAAAAGGCTATCCTATCCCTGGGTTTCTAATACAATGGTTCTGGATAGGGGTAGAGCACCTTCAGGCTTCTGGTGGTGTTAGTGGTTTTGGTCCTGAGAGCCAAACTCAAAGCCATGGGGAGAGAGAGATGCAGGAACTAGACCTTAGTCCCAAAAGATAATGGCTCGATCTGTGACAACCACAAGTTTAGGAAGCAGAGTGAGCATGATTCTAAAGAGTGATACATGGTCATAGGGAAAGGAAAGCAGTGGATTGAGGAATTGACGTATGATAATGCGCTGTATGTACCATCCCTGCTTCCCCCACAGGTCTGTATGACACGCCCAACCTCTGGGTTCATCCAGGACCTGAAGTAACCTTGGGAGAGAATGTGACCTTCTTCTGTCGTCTGGAGACTGGGACAAGCAAATTCTTTCTGCTCAAGGAGGGAAGATCCAACCATATCCAGCACAGACTTGGGAACAACAAAGCAGAGTTCCCCATGGGCCCTATGACCAGAGCCCACAGAGGGACATACAGATGTTTTGGCTCTTACAATGACCATGTGTGGTCTTTCCCCAGTAAACCTGTGACACTACTCATCCCAGGTAAGGACACTCTCACCTGTGTCTTGCCCAGCCCTAGGGGATGCCCTTGGCAGAGATTTAAAAGGTAACAAAGAGTTCTTTGCTTTTTAGAGATACAGCTGGCCAATCAGGAACCCCAGAGGGGCAGAGAAAGGTGAAGGAATAAAGGATATAGGAGGAGACATAAAATTCTCACTTTTTGAAATTGTTTTCCATTTCTAGGAGCTGTTGATAACACCAGCCTTGCACCCACAGACCCTACTTCTCTTGGTGAGTCACTTCCAAATTCACCAGAAAAGAGCTGGAGAATTAGCTATTGGTAAAGTACTTAGTCTGAGAACCCAAGTTGGATTTACAGCACCCATGTAAAATCCAGGCATGGTACCCTACATCTGCAATCCTGATGCTATGGAGGGGGGAATCAGTGTCAAGCCAGTCTAGTTGAATCGGCGATTTCAAGGTTTATTGAAAGACCCTGTCTCAAAAACTAAGATGGAGAGGATTTGAAAAAAGTATCCAATGTTGACCTCTGGCCTACTCACACACACATACACACACACACACACACACACACACACACACACACACACACACCATGGGAAAGATTGAACTTTTCTAATGACACTAAAATGAGGTATTTACTCATAACATCCATTTAATGTACATCACCCAACTAGCAGCTGCTGCAGAGTCGGTCAGCCAAACATCCTTACCTTTGTGAAACTTATATTGTAGCAATAGGGAGCAAACCAAAAGACAAGTCAGAAAAAAATAAATAAATGTGTTCTCTAGCACATAAAGAGGGAAGCAGTGATATAGGAAAAGATAATGCATGAAATTGATCGGGGAGGAAGGCAACAATATGAAAGATGGTTTCCCAGAGTGGAAAGCATCTGGGATAAAAGCCACAGGGAAACTACTTGGAGGTACAAAGGGAGAGAGATGCATAACCATGGGGAAGACATATAGACGATACAGAACTCCTGTGAGGCACTGGGGTCAAAAACAGTTGTGTGGGCTAGTTTCATCTCAGTTTTTAAATTTGTATTAATTCTTTGAGAATTTCATGTGATGTTTTGATCATACTTAACTCCTACCAGATTCACCCCCTCACTACCCAACTTTTGTACCATCACTTTTTTTTTTTTTTTTTTTTGGTTTTTTGAGACAGGGTTTCTCTGTGGCTTTGGAGCCTGTCCTGGAACTAGCTCTGTAGACCAGGCTGGTCTCGAACTCACAGAGATCCGCCTGCCTCTGCCTCCCAAGTGCTGGGATTAAAGGCGTGCGCCACCATCGCCAGGCCGTACCTTCACTTTTTTAAAACTCATAAATATCTTGCATGTGTAGCCTTCCACAGAGTATGGTCAGTCCACCAGGGAACAAAAACCCTAAAGAAACCTACTCTTCCCTTGCTTAGCAGCTATCAAATGATAATGGCTCCCCCTCCAGGGGTGAGAGACTTCACCACCTATCTCCTCTTTCCATGTTGGGATTTGGTCTAGCTTGAGCCTGCACAGGCCATATAAATGCTAACATAATACCAAGAGTTTGCATGTGCAGCTACCCTATGTGATCAGAAGACACTGTTTCCTTGTGATCATCCACTACCTATGGCTCTTACAGTCTTTCCACCCCCTCTTCCACAATAATCCCTAATCCTTGGGAGAAGGCATGTGATAAAACTCATTTAGGGCTGAGAATTCGACAGTCTCTCTTATTCCCTGCTCCTTGAGCAACTACAGGTCTCTATTTTAGATACCTTCTTCTCTGGTGGAAAATTCATTTCTGTTGCTGTGATAAGACACCCTGGTTAAAAGCAACTCTGAAAAAAAAAGATTTATTTGGTCATCTCTGAGAGAAAGTCACGGCAAGAACTCAGGCAGCTAGTTGCATTACATCCACAACAAAGCACAGAAAGAAACAAATGCCTCCATGCTACTTGTTTCAGCTTTCATCCAGCATTCTCCTATGTCACTCATACAACCCTGCCCAGGGAATGGTGATGTCCACAATAGACTGGGTCTTCACACATCGATTATTAATAAAAGCAATACCACAGAGACATGCCCACAGGCCAACCTGATCTAAATAAATCCTCACTTCAGCTATCTTTTCAGACAGTTCTAGATTGTGGCAAATTGATATTTAAAACAGAGCATCATAGGAGTGATGATGGGGATGGGGTGGAGCTCCCTTCAGATGGTGAAAAAAATGTCATGTGTGAATTTGTCTTCATGTGAAAAGGAGATTATATTGAATGAATGACGAAAATGAGGCTTCCCCAGAGTTTCTGTCTAGCATGACCATACATTAGTACTCTGTGTGAATCCATACTTAAGTACATCCATTCCTTTACTAGTCTGCTCTATTTCCAGATGAAGCCCTGAGGCCTTGGATTTTTAGGTGGGAACCAATGTTGCAAAGCCATGAGATGCCATGGGGCCTATACAGAAAAAGAAATGTTTTAAAGGAAGGATCCAACACCATTGTTAATTCATCCCTTCTTCTTTTCCTTATCCTCAGATTATTGGGAGTACAACCTTTCAGCCGAAGAAGAATCAGGATTACAGAAGGGTAAGTGAACATCTAGAAGCATAGATTCTGAAGAAAGGCACAGGGAAAAGCAGGAATGTCAAAAAAGAAGAGGGAGGATGGGGTGGATGTAGCCTCTGCCAACCCTGTCTTCTGACTCAAGACTTTGCCTTCTGGGATCATACAGCCCAAAATCTCATTCGGATTGGTCTGGCATGCATAGTCCTGATGACTCTAGTATGGCTTTTGGTTGAAGACTGGCTCAGCAGGAAGAGGGATAAAGAGGGGACCAACAGATCACCAAGTCGGGAATACAAGAGAAGATGGAGAGTCCAACATTCCCTTGAAGAGGAACAAAGGAATGCAATTTCTTTGCGGGAACTGAAGGCAACTCCTGGACCTGGAGCCCTATGAGCTCTATGCTGCCCCCTGGAGGAAGGAAGGCATCATTGCAGGAATGAAGAGGTAGTGTCACCCAGTCTGGCAAAACATCTTAAAGGGGCATGGTGAGATGAAATGTCTAAGATTCTACTATAGGCAAATTCTCTGTCTCTATTAAACTTTTAAACACTCTTGTCTTTCCTAGAAAAAAACTACCTTCCAAAAAAAAACATTTTGGCCATGGGAATATTTCTTTAGCATTTTTTCTAATTTTATTTATTTATTTTATATGTACGAATATATTTGTGCATGTATGTTTGTGCACCATGTATGTAGCTAGTGTCAGATCCCTAGGGACTGGAGTTACAGATGTCTGTGAGCTGCCCTGTGGGTGCCGGGAATGAAACACAAGTCCTCTGGAAGAGCAACAAGTGTCCTGAACAACCAAGCTGTTGCAGTATATTTGTTTACACTGTGTAAAGATGTTTCACTGCATTGGTTTTAAAAAGAGCTCAATAGCTAGGCAGGAGAGAGTAGGCAGGACTTCTGGACAAAGAGAAAAGTTTGAGATGAATCTCTGTGCATAAGAAACACCAGGAAGACAGGGAACAAATCAGACATACAGAAAGGAAGAGAGGTAAAAGCCACTTGGCAAAGTATAGATTAGTAAAAGCAGGATAATTTAAGTTATAAGAGCTAATTGGAAAAATGCCTAAGGTAAGGCGAAGCTTTCATAATTAATAATAAGTCTCCATGCTGTTATTTGTTAACTAGCAGTCCAAAGAAGGACTGGCTATACTGAGCCTTATCTCCAGATCCATCCTCAATTCAACTTTTGTATTCTGTGTCCATGTGTGAGGTACATGTGTGCACACATGTCATGTCATTCATATGAGGTCAGAGGACACCTTTGTGCAGTTTTCTCCTTCCAATTATTTTAAAACATTATTTCTTTTGTTTTCTGATATAATACAATTATATCTCCCCCTTCCTCCCTTCAAACCCTCACATCCCTCCTTGCTCTCTTTCAAATTCATAGCCTCTTTTTTTCATTCATTGTTGCCACACATATATGTGTATACATATATGTTCCTTAAATACATAAGATTTTTGTGGGTTCCAACAATTGAATACAGATTGTTAGACATATACGGCAAGTGTTTTTAACCTACTGAGCCTTCGCCTTGCTAATCTATCATTATTTCTTTCTTCTTTCCTTTGTCTGCAAGAAATCCATTCAAAATAAGTACTGAACAACAATACCAATAAGTAGACATATACTGTCCTAGCTAGAATTATGTCAACTTGATACAAGTTAGAGTCATTCTGAAAGAGGGAACCTCAGTTGAGAAAATGTTCCCACAATATTGGCTTGTAGAAAAGCCTACAGTGCATTTTCTTAGATGATGAGAGATGTAGAGGGCCCAGCCCACTGTGGGCAGTGTCATTCCTAGACTGGCAGTCCTGGGTTCTGTAAAAAAGCAGGCTGAAAAAATGAGAAAAAAAGCCAATAAGTACCATCCCTCCCTGGCTTCTGCATCAGCTCCTGCCTTCCGGTTTCTGTATTGATTTATCTCAGCGATGATCTGTGGTATGGAATTGAAAAATGAAATAAACCCTTTTCTCCCCAAGTTACCTTTGGTCATGGTATTTTATCACAGCACCAGAAACCCTAACTAAACTTGTATGAAATGTTTCAAAAAACATTGCAACCACAACATACAATTAGAAATGCAAACTAAGAACAAATAATTCCGAGATAAAGGTGTGTCCTAGCTGGTTCTCACCCAATCCTTGGTTTTCCCCCACCTATATACCAGGTGGGTCCTAGGGATTGAACTTGTGATCACCCTTGGTGTCAAGTGACTTTTCCATCTGAGCCACTGCACCTTCCCTTGATATTATAGCACCAGAACCCTGTTAGTGCTCAAAATGTCCATGTTCCCATCTGTAGTATAGGTTTCATGTGAAATGAGTTGACCAATTTGGTGATTATATCATCAGTCCTCAAGAAGATATCAGGAAACACACTGAGTGAGTGGGCACATGAATACAACATGGAACTTGAGACTCCTGAGTCTTGATATGAGGTAGAGGGTCCTGCAGCTCTTTCCTCCTTGAACTATTTGATTGCTCCAATAATATACTAATATGGATCATCATTCCCTACTATACAGACACATCAGGCATGTAAACCCCATCTCTAAAGCTAAGTTTACTGTTAAGGATATTCCTAAACCCAAAGAAATGCTATAAGTTGCTTTATTGTTATTCTTTGCTGATTGCTTGGTTGGTTGGTTGATTAGTTTAGGCTGTTTTGTTTTGTTTTGTTTGAGACACAATCTCACTATGTGGTTCAAGATGCCCTCAAATGGGGGGAGGGCCTTGGACTTCCCACAGGGCAGGGTACCCTACCCTCACTTAAGACTAGAGGGGGAGGGAGGTGGGTGAGTGGGAGAATGGGAGGGGAATGGGAGGAGGGGAGGAAGTGGAAATTTTTAATGGAAAAATAAAAATATAAAAAAATGCCCTCAAATTCTTGATCCTCCATCCTCGGCCTCCCAAGAGTTGGGATTATAGAAATGTGCCACTATTCCTGATTTGATACAAAGATGTAATGAGGAATGATATCTAGAAAGTAGCCTAAACTCTGGCATACATGTCACTCACTGCACTGTAGGCAACTGATGGTTGTTTATATCCGTTACTGGGGGGACTCCAAATTGAAGGTCTATCATATCATATTGGTCTAGAAGCAATCAACAGGGTCTCATCCTCTGTGAAAACAAAAGAAGAACCTCTTTTCCAAAGCATCATATCCTTAGACCCAAATTCTGAAGTCAAGATACCTTTATGATATACATGCTGGATTAGCTTAGCAGACCACACAATGAAATGTCTTTCTGTACTTAGCTCCTTTAAAGTGAAAAAATTTAAAGAAAACACAATAATACACATAATCCAGACTCTCTGTGAATTTTCCATTTTTACGTGGCTTATTTTTTCTTTATTTTTTTAATCTATGACTTTCTGTACTCTGTCTCTTTAAAGACTTTACCCTTTTTTAAAGCATTAACTTTATTTTATGACTTTCTATACTCTTTAATTCTTTTCTCTTTTAAGCCTACTACATACCTTTATTCAACAGTGTGGCCCATTTAGATTAGATCCATATATGTCTCTCTTAGTGTCCTAATTGTTATCTAGGTACAAAGAACTCAAGAAATTGGTCATCAAAAGAACCAATAATCAAATAAAAAATGGAGTACAGACCTAAATAGCGAACTCTCAATAGAGTAATCTAAAATGGCCAAAGGACACTTAAGGAAATGCTAAACATCCTTAGCCATCAGAGAAATGCAAATCAAAACAATTCTGAGATTCCATTTTACACCCATAAGAATGGCCAAGATCAAAAACACTGATTGATGGAATATCTTAAGTATCACTATAGAACCTTTGTCAACAACAGAAGGAAACAGAGGCAGAACCCCAAATTGGAGCACTGGACTGAGCTCCCAAGTTCCAGTTGAAGAGTAGGAAAAATGAGAATATGAGCAAAGAGGTCAAGACCATAAAGGGTTCATCCACTGAAAGTTTACCTGAGCTAATGGGAGCTCACCAACTCCAACTGGACTGGGAAGGAACAAGTATAGAACCAAACTAGTCCTTCTGAATGTGGTTGACAGTTGTATGGGAGGGGCAGACTAAGGGTCAGTGGCAGTGGTTCTGGAATTTATCCCTACTGCATGTACTGGTTTTGGGTGATCCTATTCTCTTTGGATGTATGCCTTGCTCAACCTAGATGTAGTAGGAAGGACCTTGGACCCTTCACAAAGCAAAGTGCCTTACCATCTCTTAGGATTAGAGGGGGGCAGGGTGGGAGGGTATGTGGAGAGAATGGGAAGAAGACAGGGAGTGGTAATTTGGATGGGTATTTAAAAAAAAGAAAAGAAAGAAAGCATCTTGTAGGTATGCTTGTATACAGGCAGCTCAAAGCAAATACTAGCCCTGTTCAGTACCTGTAGCAACTATTGAAACCAAATGCTTGGGTCTTTTAGATACAGCCTTTGGGCATTTAGATAAAAGTAAGTTCAATATTTTTATTAATTTTAATGGTGAAACAAGGATGGTGCAGCATTTTGACATAAAGGGTTCAAAGTTATGATGTAAGAACTCTTCCATTAATCTTTAAAATATATTTGCTGGGTGAGCAGCCAACATAAACCTGGCTTAAACAGATAAGAAAATAGAGAAATAGTGATAAGGTACCTTGTTTAAAGCTATATAACAAATTAAAGATAGAGCTGCAGGCAAGTTCTCACTCCTGCTCCCAGCCCTAAGCATCTCCAAACATTCATATTCCCATGGATAGGGAGAGCCTCCTGCTTGCCTGTTGTGTAGCATTCTGCTGGGGATGTACTTAGTGGTAGGGAGCTTGCTGGGTCTGTGTGAAACCCTGGGTTCAGTCCCTAGTTCTACCAAAGAGAAAGGAGAAATAAAGAAGTAGGTGAATAAATAAGTGTACATGGTTGTTTCAAATCACTTGATTTCTGAAGAGGAAGGGTATTGCTCAATGGGAAAGTGCTTGCCTGGCATATACAAGGCCCTAGATTCCATGCTCAGTTCTGAAATAAATATGTATATCTATTTAAAAATAAAGTTCAAAACATAAAAAAATAAAATAAAATAAAACAACAACAAAAAAGACACTGATAACAACTTATGCTGGAGAGATTGTGGTAAAGGGAACACTCCTCCATTGCTGATGGGAGTGCAAGCTGGTACAGCCCCTTTGGGTATCAGTATGGTGATTTCTCAGAAAATTAGGAAACAACCTTCCTCATGACCCAGTAATACCACATTTGGGTATATACCCAAAGGATTCGTTGTTCTCCTAATCAGCTATTCTAGTCATCTCTTTTGAGTGGGGTACACTGATGGTGCTCTGCTCTCAGTTGTTTTAGCTGCTCCTTGCTATTTGTTCTTTTATTTTTGCCTGTTACATAATTCTAAAGTTTAGTCATTTGTGACCAAAAGCATAGCTGTCATAGGTGATTCTCTAGATTTTACAGAACAGCAGCACTATAACAAAAAAAAACATTAGGCTAAAATCAGATTATTGATATGGCATCCTCATGATTTTGGTGGCTTCCATAATCATTATAATCATTGTATTATCTAAGTATCTAAGGAAATCTAAGTATCCCTTGTACAACTCCCCACATCAACCCCTCCTGTGTACCTATATCTACCATCTGGAAGTGAGTACACAGCACACCCAAAAAAGATTAGTCACGTCTGAAGGAGATTTCATTAAATGAAACTAGAAAATGACTGCATGTATTTTCTTATATGATAAATCAAAGAAAATCTTTATCATATAATATCATGTTTATTAGTGTGTAGGAAGGTTGTAGGAGTACGGATGAAGAAGATGAGATAATGGGTACCAAACAGATGTAAAGGAGAAGTTCATACACTCTACAGCACAATGAGGTGGCCATAACCTACAATATTCTAAGAAATTATAGAAGACAGGCACTCAAAAGTACTCAACATGAAATGATGGTAAAGGGATAGAAATGTTACTCACCTTGTTTAATCAGCACAAAATATATACATGCATTAACAGCACATTTGACAAATAATTCTACTAAGATGCCAATTAATGTTGTGAGAATGAATAATTTCTTCTAATGCAAAAAAACTGAACTAACATGTCAAACCAACTCCAAGATGAATATTAAACTTAGATCTACTATAGTTGTCATGTTAAACCACATGTATGTAGTCAGGACAATGAGAAGGGTCCCTGGGGGCAAGAACCCAGGATAGCCTCAAAAGTCACTATGTAGCTCTGGTTGACTTGAACATAAACCCTCTTATATCAGCCTCCTAAATTCTGGGATTTCAGGCATGCCTCACCATACATGGATACTCCCAAATCCTTAAACCAGATCTGAGAGTCATCAGATCTACAATGTAAAACTCCCTTGTCATAGTTTGAGTGATAAACTAACCCCACAGTCTCGGGCTTGGTTCCCATTGGGGACACTGTTTGGAGAGATCTAAGATGTACTGAAGAAATTGGGTATTGGGAGTAAACTTGGAGTGTTAAAAGGCTTCTGGTGGGGGTGAATACTGGGGGAGACAACTAGAATATGAGGACATCTCTTGGATGAGCTAGAAACCTAGAACAATAAAAACTCCCAGGAATCTATGAGGGTGACCCTAGCTAAGACTCCTAGCAATGGGAGCTATGAAGCCTGAACCAACTATCTCCTGTAACCAGAAATGATTTCCAGTGGAGGGACTAGGACACCAATCCAGCCACAAACTCATCTACCTACAATTTGTCCTGCCTACAAGATGTGTGAGGGTGAAGATGGCGCTGAAATTGTGGCCGTGACCAACTAATGATGGCCCAACTAGAGATCCATACCCTAAAGAGGGAGCTCACCCCCGAGGGCCAGGATCCAGAGGCCAGATACCCCAGAGACTCAGAAGAGACAAAAACATGGTGGTGGCAGGGAGAGGGAATCAAATACTAGGCAAAGTTCTGGGAATCCTGCAGAAGAGGGAAAGGAAGGATTATAGAAGCCAGTGGGGTCAATGGCGCCACAAGAAAACCCACAGAATCAACTAACCTGGGCTCATAGGGACTCCCAGAGACTGAACCAACAACTAGAAAGCCTGCATGAGACTGACCTACGTCCTCTGCATATTCCTCACAGTTGTGTAATTTGATTTTCCTTTGGGATTCCTAGCAGAAATTGAGTACTGAAGTCTTTGAGCAGCTATAACAATGAGTCTGTTCATCAAAATGCTTCATGTGTAGTAAGCAATAGAACAGAATCCTGGCCTCACATCACTACTCTTGTTCCATCTGAAAATAAATAATGGAAGCAGAGGTGATGAATGAAGGACCAGAGCAGAAGTCAGCAAGTTGTTGCAGACTGGTAAAAACCAGCCATCTACCTGTTTTGTTCTTGTGAAAAACTTTATTAAAACACAGTACTCACATATTGCCTATGAAGTAGCCTATTTTCTTTACTGTCTGGTTTAGAAATTTTAAAGCCAAGCATGATGATTCATAGCTGTCATGTCAGCTCTTGGGAGGTTGAAGTGAGAGGATTGCCAAAAGGTCAAATCCAGCCTACACTAGCTACACAGCAAGCTCCAGAACAGCCCGAAATTGGAATAGTGTGAGATACTGTCTAGAAGGAAAGGCATATGGGCACCTACAGTCTTATTAAAATGTTAAATTTAGATTTGTCTCACCATGTCTCAACCATGGGTTTTTTTCCCAAGGAGCAACACCGACCATGGGTTCTACCACCAGGGGGCAGCACTAACCATGGATTCTACTCCAAGGGGGCAACACTGACCATGGGTTCTACCTTCAGGGGGCAGCACTGACCAGGGGTTCTATCCCCAGGGGCAGAACCATGGGTTCTACCTTCAGGGGGCAGTACTGACCAGGGGTTCTACTCCCGGGGGAGGGGGGGCAGCACTGATCATGTGACCTACCCACAAGAGACAACAACCTTAGGTTCTACTCCAGGGAACAGCACCGACCAAGAGTTCTTCCTCAGAGAACAGGAAATACCATGTATTCTCCCATAGAGCATCATGATGGGTTACCTTGGAGGACAACAGTGACTTACCTCAGAAGCTGCAGGTTACATCTCTTGTGCATCTTACCCAGAAGCATCAGATATAGTGTCTTCTTCTCCTAGACAGAGCCTGCCAAGGTCAAGTGAGTCAGTGTATTAGGAGAGGCTGTTTGTTGGGGGTTTTGTTCTGTCTAGTTTTTGTAGCCATTTAATCCCAAAGAAAATCACACAGAGGTTTACATAAGTTATAAAACTGATTGGCCCATTAGCTCAGTCTTTTTATTAGCTCTTGTAGCTTATATTAACCCATTATTCTTCTCTATGTTAGCCACATGGCTCAGTACCATTCTCAGTGGGGTAGGTCACATCCTGTTTCTTCAGTGGTCTGGGCAAGAACTCTGGAAAGAGCTTTTTTCTTTCCAGAATACTCCTGTTCTCATCACCCCACCTCTACTTTCTGTCTAGTTGACCTGACTATACTTTCTGCCTGGCCAATCAGCATTTATTTATAACATGATTGACAGAATACAGACAATTCTCCCGCAATACTTAGTAGACCATGTTGGGTGCCAAGACAGTGTGTTCTTACCAATGGGAGCTAGACAGATATCCCGGTAAGTGGTCATAGGAGGAACAGCTCTAATCTTAGGAGATAAAACAGATGGGATTCTGTCTCTGTTATTCAGAGACAAATGTCTTGATTTCTGAAATGTGTGGAGTTAAAATTTTATATGAATGCATACATGAGAGTAGAAGAGGATTATTTGGGGGATATAATGGGAACTAGAAGACAAAGGAGCACAATAGAAGTTAATGGGGGTGAATAGGGACAAAGTACATGAGATGTTCTAATGGAAGTGTCATTGTGAAACCTACTTTGGGCAATGAACACATACCAATAATTTTTCAATTTTGCTTTATGTTTGATGGTGTTTTTTCTACATGTGTATCTAGGGCAACTGCATTCACGTGCATATACAGACACATATACATATAATCACATATTAACAATAAATCTTTTCAATATCTGTCTTGTAGAGAGAATATCTAATGGTTACACATACACAAAAGAAAAGAAAATGAGCATCTTGCCCAAAAGCAATGTGTTTCTAGATCATTTCTCTTGTGCAGGATTGTAGTCATGAAGTCAAAAAGAGGTAGCTGTGTGAGTTGATGAATATGTTATTTGGATAGATTGGGTCAATTATCTCACAAAGCATACATATGACAAAACAATTTTGTATGGCTTAAATACAATTTTTTGTCAACAATGCCTTGAAGAATAGAGTGGTTTAATGTAGGAGGAAGCTAAAGTTTAAACATAGTGCATTCCTTTGTTTCTGTTTATGTATAGGAGAGGTATAGAAAGTCAAAATCTCATCTCTTTAGAAATTTGCATTATATTTTTTGTTTTTTTTAACAATTCCAAAAGGCCATGTGTACCATGCATAATGACAGTCAACCTAATCTCCCAATCTATCCTCCTGACAAATCTTTCTCATTTATACCTATTCATTTTGGTTTATGACTCACCAAGATTAACCAGGCTTTTTGTGAGACTAGGTTTGAAGCTATGTGTTGGAGTCTGGTGGGCTCAGCAGAAGAGACACAAATAAGGATAACAATCTCCTTCTCCTAAAGTCTATCTAGAGCCACACTTGAGAGATAAAGGGTGGGGCCTGTGAGCCTCTCCCCTTCCTAGAGGGATAGTTGATAGAGGCGCTCCTGTGTGGTCCAGGTATGTGATTCATCCACAGGTTGGAGAACTGTCACCTCACTGGAAACTGCTGCATAGACCTCGCTTCCATTTTGATGGTCAGCCAGACTCTGACACATCTCAGCCTCGCCAAGAACAATTTTGGAAATGGTGGAGTGAAGACCCTGTGTGAAAGCTTAAGCTACCCTGAGTGTAAACTACAAACTCTCGTGTAAATCGTCTTTGCCTGCAGATGTTTGAGGGTTTGTATGTGTACTTAAGTATGATACATATGAATGAAATTCATGGTTATTCTAGCTAGCAGAAATATGCTAATGATCTTCCAAGTCAGAGTGATACAAGAAACGTCATTGGCTGGGGCTGCATCCTAATGCTAGCAAATACATACAGCATGAGTAGGCCCTGACTTTATTATTCTCACCATTGTAGAATATGACTATTTGATGTTAATATTCTGTAGTGAATTGAGAGGGAGATATGATTTATGGATATGTCTTCCATGTTGTTTTTGTTTGAGACAAATGTCTTGAGTATCCCGTGCTGGCCTTGAATCCACTCTGTACCAGAAGATGACTTTGGACTCCTGATCCTCCACCTACCAAGTATCCATATTTTAAGGATGTGGCACCATGCCTAGATTTTTATTTTTGTTCTTTTACTAATTTGTTATAAAGTATGACCCACTGAGTCCAATTAGTATCGATGACATGTATTCAAGGGTGGGATCATCCACTTGGGGCATTGACAACCTGTAAGTAGGCATCTCCCACAAAACAGTGGCTCTCCCTCCCCCACCAGCCATCGACTACCAATAGCTTCTAGCTAGGGGTAGGGCCTCAGGAACCTCCCCCATGTATACAGGAGTCCTGCCTGACTTGGTCTTCTGCAGGTAACCATGGTTCCTGTGGACTCCTGTGTGATGCAGTCACAGCACATCCAGAAGACACTTTCACATCACTCCTCCGCATCCTCCAGCTCTTACATTGTTTAAGTATTTTTATGAGGCAGGATCTCACTCAAAACAGTGCTCCTGCCTTAGAGTCCCAAGTTATGTGCCGCCAAGCCAGCTTGATTTCCTATTCAAATCTGTTCTTATCACTATGTAACATAAAGTACACATGGTTGGATAGAGGCAGAATCATCTTGTCCACAAGTTCAATGTGACCCTTGGTGTTCATCCTGGAATCTATAGAATCCATTTTCCTTTTTATGTATTTTTTATTTTTGAGATTATAATAAAATTGCAACATTTTTCTCTTCCCTTTCTTTCCTCCAAACCTTTCCATATATCCCTCCCCACTCTCCTTAAAATTCATGGCCTCTTTTCACTAATTATTACTATATGCATATGTGTGTGTGTGTGTGTGTATACTCCTAAATATAAACTATTGAAACCATATAATGTTACTGTTAGGTGTATTTTCAGGGATGACCATTGGTGGTCCCTAGGGATAGACCACTTCTCTTGCTCCCAGCTTTATTAAGTTGTCTATTGTTTTTTGTGTAGGGTTGAGACCTCATAGGCTTTTCCCTATCCAATTTTGCCTGTCCATTAGTATCATCCTTATTCATCTCATGTTTGGGTAGTCATGGTGGTGAGACTCATTCATGGGCCTAGCTTCTGACATTACTAGAAGAGACAATCTCATAGTAAACTCCCTGGTCTTCTGGTTCTTTCAATATTTACTGACTCCTCTACCACCATCTTCCCTGAACTCAGGTGTAAGCGTGTTGGCTGAAGGAGTTCCCGCAGCAACAGATCACAGCCTACAGCCTAGGCCACAGAGAGGGACCCTGTCTGATAAATAAAAAAAAAAAAAGAAAGAAAAAGAAAAAAAACTACATCACAAAAGTCACTACCCTCAAAGATAACCAAACACAGTCGTGAAATAATGATGATTAGCAACACTTACTAAGCACCTGCTGGGCAGAGGCACCCTGCTAGGAACTTATCGCAGATCTCTGTCCCCATCCATAAAGTACTACAAACATAATGATTTCTTTATTGATGAATGAGAGCTGCATTTATCTGTGAGCATGAGCATTTAAAAGGCAGTTGAGACTATGTATCCATTTAACAAAGAGGTGATATAGATGCTCTTCTAGAGTCTTTGCCCTCTTCTGGCCACAGGTAGTTGCCTAGGTTGACAATAGCAGGAATGAGGTTACCTCTCATACCAATTAATTTTATTTCCTTTTAGAGAATTTCATACTTGTATACAATATATTTTAATCACATTCAGTCTTCTCCAACTTCTCTGTAGAAGGGGGCTTTAAATGGGGGTGGGATGGGAAAGTGGAACAGAAGAGAATTAAGGCAGTAAATAACATTAAGGATTTTTTTTGAAACCCCATCTGGAAATGTACTCTGTGATTTCATTCTGATGTCCTCATTTATTCCAAGATATCTAAGCTTGACTGAAACCCATGGTTCAGGTAAAAAAAAAAAAAAAAAAAAAAAAAAAAAAAAAAAAAGGCTGTGGTTTGGCACATCATCCCAGAATGGACTAATGGGTTCGTTTGTCCCTGATTTTTGTCCCTGTCCTGTGGTTTTCCAGACTGTGGTCCTGTAGCATCACCAGCGAAGACTGCCTCCATCTATCAAAGATGCTCAGAGAAGCACTGCATCTGGTGCACTTGGATCTGGGACTAAATCATATTGGAAGTGAGGGTGCAAGACTTCTGTGTAATGCCTTAAAGGAACCCCAGAGTAATTTGAAAAATCTGTGGTGAGTTATGCCTTGTTGAACTGTAATCTGTACCTCAAAGGAACTGTCAAGTGTACCTGTATTGCCTTCAGGAGCAATACAGAGAGGGCTTGAGTCAAGTCAAGTTGAGTATTGTATCACACTTTTTAGTATGTGTATCTATGGTTGGTGCATAATGTTCAATAGGACAGTATGAGGGAGGTTAGTTCTTTCTTCCCACCACATGGGATCTGGAGTTCCAACCCAGGACATCAGGCTTGGCAGCAAGTGCCTTAACCCACAGATCTTGCTCCAGCCCAACATGAGTATTTTTTTAATCACCTAAAAAAAAGAATGGAAGAACAATTTACAACCACTTTATGCTCTTGCAGAGAACTTAAGTTTTTCCCAAGCCCACATCTAGTAACTCCAAACCACCTGTAACTCCAGGGAATCTTCTAGCCTCCTTGTGCACACAAGCATGTGTAGAAAGTCTTAAAAAAGAGAAGTTAGCAGGTGGGTATGAATGCTCACTGTACAATCACAGGACCAGAGTTCAGATTCCCAGGATCAACATAAAAAAGCCAGGTGAGATGGTGCACCTCTATAATGTCAGTACTGGTAAGGCAGGGTTTGGATGATCTCTGGGACTCAAGAAGCAGTCATTATAGCCAAATCACCAGCCCTAGATTCATAGAGAAGACCCTATCCCAAAATAGGAGGTGGGGAGTGATGGAGGAAGTTGCAGTGTCAACCCCCAACATCCACACTCATGCGCATGCACATAGGCATTTACACACATACATAGAGCATACAAAAGTCTCCTCTGAAGAATCTTAAGGACGAGGTGCATCAAATCAAGCAGAAGCACCCAGTGCTGTCCAATACCCAGGACTTGAAAAGACAGGAGTTAGGTATGAGCAAACCTGTGCCTGCCATGAGGTCAGTGGAGTGACTATGATTCTGTCCTATAAATCCCAGGAAAGCTAGGATCCTCAATCAAATGCTCTTGATAACAGCCCTTACTTGTAGGAGACACGTGAAGAATATTCTGCATAGAAGGGAGGTCATTTGAATGTCACTCAACATATTGTCCCCCTAATTCACTCACATTGTCACAGATGCCAGGATTCCTTGTCTTTTTATGGCTGAGTAATATTCCATTATAGGGATTTATCACACTTTCCTTAACCCACCAGATCTGTTGGTGGTACTTGGATTGTTATACTTAGGCTAGTATTAGTATGTCTTCAACGAATGCCCAGAAAACTTAAAAAGCCAGACTCGCAGAAGCATCGAGTAAGCCAGTGGTTCCCAAGATCTAGAGGTGAAAACAGAAATATTGATTAAAAAAAAAAAAAAAAAAAAAAAACAACTTCCAAAAGTTAAAAAGAAAAAATTGGAAATCTAATAAATTCAGTGGGAAACCAAATTAATTCTTTGGGGCCCTCGTGCCCAACGGGACCACAACCCTTGTCGT